>NW_025746043.1:0-98244 GCF_021184085.1 Oncorhynchus gorbuscha | reverse complement strand
GGATCCAGAAGGTCTCGCTGATCGCGGTGGTGAACGGTAGCTGACAGTGTCGGCTAGAGACTACCTGTGGGAGCTTCCTGCAGGAATTTGTAGTCTTGCTGAGGATGAGTTTTAGTACTGTCGAATTCCTTGCCTTTATGGTCATTGTGATCAATTGCACTGCACTGATGGGAGTGGAAATCACATAAAATAGATGTGGTAGTTGCAGCAGCAGATACATATTTGCGTGTGAGAGATTTTAGTGCAGATTTTAGTGGTTCCATCCTCCAAGGCAGACGGCCTGGTGTAGGATCGTTTAGGGCCAAAGTAGTGGGATGGGGTGGTGAGTTTTTGGGGATAGTGTGTATAGGTGCAGGATTAAATGGTGCAATTTAAGATTTTCCCATTCTACTTTTCCCTGTTTTTTTTGTGACCTAAATGTGAAATCCGTACCCCAACCTGCGATAGGCAGCAATACGCAAGAATGTCTTGTCTGCCAAAAATGTACACACAGAAGGTGTCTCCAAATATGTTTATGTCAACCAAGATAGACCACATCTTGTTGTTTCCAATGGGAGTCATAGTGGGCAGAGCCAAGCACGCGCTAGTGATATCCTATTGGCGTGTTCTAGCAAACCTGAATATTTACTTTAGGCAACGCCTAGTCGGTGAAGCGCTTGTGCGCATTAACTCAATTTGCCTTTGGATTCCTAAGCAAACGTTGTCCACTCTGTTCATAACAGATTGTAGTTTGAGGAACATAAACTGTATTGAGATAACATGTTTAATGAATGAGAAAATATGCCGAATTTCGGCCAAAACCCATATCGTTCCATCTTCTCCCGCTCTCTGTCAGTGGGCTTTCCTCTCACTACCATATTTATACATCCAATGAAATATATGTCGCATTGTCCTGTCTGTGATGTCGCATTTGCTCTGTTGCAGTGGTGGAACAGGAAGTTCCGGGAAGGCGCCAGAACTGTGGTGAAGACGATATATTTAGTGTCCGTTTCACATGTATTACAGGTATGTAATAGCACGTTTACACTTTGTAATATAGAAAGAACATGTCATAACGTGCTGGCTAACACATCATTTATGGTATTATCACGTTTGGTAAAGGTTTTACGTGTTACTTTTGTGTCAAGCCGAGTGAGCATAACTATTTTATTAGTCAAATAGCTAGAGACTTTGGGTTTGACTGATTGAATGAAAATCATTTAGTAAAGCTAATTTCATTTTAAAAAATCTAATTATTTGTGATTTTTGAGTTCGTTATTGTTTTTGTGTCAAATTCACGAGATGGTAAAATGGCGGCTCCCCTTCTGTCTACGTCAACTGAATTCATTGCAGGCAGCGCGGGTTCAATTATTATTATTATTATTATTATTATTACATGTGTAACAATATTCAGACATTCAGGTGTTTCTAACTTTGTCTGTAATTGTTTCTATAGTGTGAAAATGGGAAATACAATATATTTTTTTCTGAGGTGAAATAATACGGTCAAGACGTGGTTATTCAGGAACATAGTAAATAGTGCTGCATTAACTGCATGCTTTATCAGAAGGATGATAGCTAAATATTTACCAGGAAAAATATTAAGCAAACAACCCAAGCATTAATTGTGAGGCTGGTGAACTACTGTTCTGTGAAAATTATTAAAACATTTTTTTTGACTTAGGTCAAGTCTGAGGTAGGTAACATCAACAGTGAGGACAAACCCAGCTTGCCTCTCTCCTTCCACACTGAGTCCAAACCTTCAGTCACTGGGTCCTGATTGTGACAGTGGAGCCCATTTTGCACTGCAGGGTCCAGAGATGGCATCAGTGAAGCTGGAAGACTGCAGTCAAACACTGGAGCTGAATGTCAACATTAAAGATGAAGAAGAGGAGGAGAAGATTGGGAAATCTGTTTATGATGGTAAGAGCAGATTCTATCTTCAGGTTGATTCTATAATTCTGACTCACACGTCCCTGAAGAGCTCCAGACTGTTGTTCATTTCAACTTCAAACTGTGTTGAAAGTTGCTGTAGAACTGTGTTTTATTCACTGGGCTATCTGGAGTGTTCAGAGTAGACTTTTTATTATCTTTTGAAATGTCTCCTTTATTTAACCAGGTAGGCTAGTTGAGAACAAGTTCTCATTTACAACTGTGACCTGGAGTAGACTAAAGAATTGAAATAGACAAACTGCCAGTGTTCTGAAGTTCTATGAAATGATCAGGAGAAGTTGGGGTAACACTTTACTGTAGGTGTCCTTAGTCATGTGTTAATAAAGCCTTTTATACAGTGCCTTGCGAAAGTATTCGGCCCCTTTGAACTTTGTGACCTTTTGCCACATTTCAGGCTTCAAACATAAAGATATAAAACTGTATCTTTTTGTTAAGAATCAACAACAAGTGGGACACAATCATGAAGTGGAACGACATTTATTGGATATTTCAAACATTTTTAACAAATCAAAAACTGAAAAATTGGGCGTGCAAAATTATTCAGCCCCCTTAAGTTAATACTTTGTAGCGCCAACTTTTGCTGCGATTACAGCTGTAAGTCGCTTGGGATATGTCTCTATCAGTTTTGCACATCGAGAGACTGAAATTTTTCCCCATTCCTCCTTGCAAAACAGCTCGAGCTCAGTGAGGTTGGATGGAGAGCATTTGTGAACAGCAGTTTTCAGTTCTTTCCACAGATTCTCGATTGGATTCAGGTCTGGACTTTGACTTGGCCATTCTAACACCTGGATATGTTTATTTTTGAACCATTCCATTGTAGATTTTGCTTTATGTTTTGGATCATTGTCTTGTTGGAAGACAAATCTCCGTCCCAGTCTCAGGTCTTTTGCAGACTCCATCAGGTTTTCTTCCAGAATTGTCCTGTATTTGGCTCCATCCATCTTCCCATCAATTTTAACCATCTTCCCTGTCCCTGCTGAAGAAAAGCAGGCCCAAACCATGATGCTGCCACCACCATGTTTGACAGTGGGGATGGTGTGTTCAGGGTGATGAGCTGTGTTGCTTTTACGCCAAACATAACGTTTTGCATTGTAGCCAAAAAGTTCCATTTTGGTTTCATCTGACCAGAGCACCTTCTTCCACATGTTTGGTGTGTCTCCCAGGTGGCTTGTGGCAGACTTTAAACAACACTTTTTATGGATATCTTTAAGAAATGGCTTTCTTCTTGCCACTCTTCCATAAAGGCCAGATTTGTGCAATATACGACTGATTGTTGTCCTATGGACAGAGTCTCCCACCTCAGCTGTAGATCTCTGCAGTTCATCCAGAGTGATCATGGGCCTCTTGGCTGCATCTCTGATCAGTCTTCTCCTTGTATGAGCTGAAAGTTTAGAGGACGGCCAGGTCTTGGTAGATTTGCAGTGGTCTGATACTCCTTCCATTTCAATATTATCGCTTGCACAGTGCTCCTTGGGATGTTTAAAGCTTGGGAAATCTTTTTGTATCCAAATCCGGCTTTAAACTTGTTCACAACAGTATCTCGGACCTGCCTGGTGTGTTCCTTGTTCTTCATGATGCTTTCTGCGCTTTTAACAGACCTCTGAGACTATCACAGTGCAGGTGCATTTATACGGAGACTTGATTACACACAGGTGGATTGTATTTATCATCATTAGTCATTTAGGTCAACATTGGATCATTCAGAGATCCTCACTGAACTTCTGGAGAGAGTTTGCTGCACTGAAAGTAAAGGGACTGAATTATTCTGCACGCCCAATTTTTCAGTTTTTGATTTGTTAAAAAAAGTTTAAAATATCCAATAAATGTCGTTCCACTTCATGATTGTGTCCCATGTGTTGTTGATTCCTCACAAAAAAAGACAGTTTTATATCTTTATGTTTGAAGCCTGAAATGTGGCAAAAGGTCGCAAAGTTCAAAATAATACTTTACTAAAGGCACTGTAACACCTATAAAATAACAGTAATGAGTAACGGCATACAGTCTTATGAAACTAGTTCATAATGGGTGTTTATAGATGACTGTTTATCCTGTTGTCATATGCGCTAATGTCTACTGTTAATAACAACTGGTATTACATGGTCTGCATGACAACTTATGTCCTATTCTATTACATGCTACATAAGTGTCTGCATACCAGATGTTATAATGGGGTGTTATATCATTTACCAATCTCTTTGTCACATTATAAAATGGGTTGTTTGGATCCTGGATGCTGATTGGTTGATAGCAGGGGAGTTATCACCAATATTCATGCATAATGTCTGTTAGCAGTTCCATTCGTTTTACCACATCCACTGTCCCACAGCCCAGCCAGTCAATTTATAAACCTCCCTTGGAAAAAAGCACCTCTGGACAATATTTCTCCATGCTACTAGCCTATCTGACCTGTGCAACATGTTGCATCTCACTGTGCCATGCATATGAACATTAGCCAGAGACTGACAGCTTCTCCGATCCAGGCCAATTCATTTATCAGGATCATTCTAATGATATATCCATCGAATTGGCAATAGAAGCAAAAAGTAGAAGCTAAAACAAATGAAAATTCACATAGTTTGCTGTCATTTCAGCTGCTTGATGTGATTGTGTGTTAGCTTTAGTTTACTAGCTAGCAAGCAAGGAGAATATTAGCCTAGCTATCCCATAACTACACTACATGACCAAAAGTATGTGGACACCTGTTAGTCGAACCTCTCATTCCAAAATCATAGGCAGTAATATGGAGTTGGTTCCCCCCTTTGCTGCTATCACAGCCTCCACTGTATTGGGAAGGTGTGGTAGCAATACTATAGAAGAGCGAGACTAGATTCTTTGTAACAGCTTTATTATAGCTTTGCAAAAATGAAGCAATCAACCATCACCAAGAAAGGTTCAGAGTTGAAAGCTTAACAAACATAGTCAGGTCTCTGCTTTTTATGGAGAAGTACATCCTTTCTGTATACATGGCAGTGAGCAGATAGTGTGTATAAGGTCATTAGTTGTCTGTGCAGATTTAAGAGGTTGATAGCCCAGGTCTCCACCGTCTAACTGTATTCCCAACAGTAAACACTATAATGTGCTTCTTTCTGCAAGTTTCCATACATGTGACTTCCTGTAGATAGTAAACCCGGGATGTCACATGCTGCAGTTCACCCAAACAGACCTTAGTTATGGCTTATGGCTAAGTCCCACAAAGACAAGTTTGTATCAGGTTAGAAATCACACTGGCATATAACAAGAGACTATTGTTTAAGCAGTAAAACATGGGATAACCATGACTAATTACATAATTTTCCACAACAGATGCTTTCCACTAGATGTTGGAACATTGCTGAGGGGACATGCTTCCATTTCAGCCATGAGCATTAGGGAGGTTGGGCACTGATGTTGGGCGGTTAGGCCTTGCTCGCAGTCTGTGTTCCAATCCATCCCTAAGGTGTTGATGGGGTTGAGTCAGGGCTCTGCGGGCCAGTCAAGTTCTTCCACATCGAATTTGACAAACCATTCCTTTATGGACCTGCACGGGGCATTGTGATACTGAAACAGGAAAGAGCCTTCCCCAAACTGTTGCCAAAAATTTGGAAGCACAGAATCGTCTAGAATGTCACTATGTTGTAGTGTTAAGATTTCCCTTGACTGCAGCTACGGGGCTTAGGCTGAACCATGAAAAACAGCCCAATCCCATTATTCCTCCTACACCAAGCTTTACAGTCGGCACTACGCATTGGGGCAAGTAGCGTTCTCCTGGCATCCGCCACACCCAGATTTGTCCGTCAGACTGCCAGATGGTGAAGCGTGATTTATCACTCCAAAGAACGCGTTTCCACTGCTCCAGAGTCCAATGGCGGCGAGTTTTACATTACTCAGCCAACGCTTGGCATTGTGCATGGTGATCTTAGGCTTGTGTGCGGCTGCTCGACCACGGAAACCCATTTCATGAAGCTCCCGAGTAACAGTTCTTGTGCTGACTTTGCTTCCAGAGGCAGTTTGTAACTCGGTAGTGAGTGTTGCAACCCGAGAAGAGGTCATTTTTACTTGTTGGTGATCAAGCCTAGAGGTCACCGATTTATGATTTTTCAACACAGATACCGATTATGGAAGGAACAAAAAAAGGCTGATACCGATTAATCGGACAATTTATTATTTATTTATTTATTTGTAATAATAATAATGACAATTACAACAACACTTATTTTAACTTAATATAATACATCAATAAAATCAATTTAGCCTCAAATAAATAATGAAACATGTTCAATTTGGTTTAAATAATGCAAAAACAAAGTGTTGGAGAAGAAAGTAAAAGTGCAACATATGCCATGTTTATTTTACCTTTATTTAGGCAAGTCAGTTAAGAACAAATTCTTATTTTCAATGACGGCCTAGGAACAGTGGGCAGAATGACAGATTTGTACCTTGTCAGCTCGTGGATTTGAACTTGCAACCATCCGGTCACTAGTCCAACCACTTTGGCTACCCTGCCGCCCCAAAGCTAATGTTTAAATTCCTTGCTCAGAACATGAGAACATATGATAGCTGGTGGTTCCTTTTAACATGAGTCTTCAATATTCCCAGGTAAGTTTTTAGGTTGTAATTAATATAGGAATTAAAGGACTATTTCTCTCTCTACGATTTGTATTTCATATATCTTTGACTATTGGATGTTCTTAATAGGCAATTTAGTATTGCCAGTGTAACAGTATAGCTTCCGTCCCTCTCCTCGCTCCTACCTGGGCTCGAACCAGGAACACATCGACAACAGCCACCCTCGAAGCAGCATTACACATGCAGAGCAAGGGGAACAACTACTCCAAGTCTCAGAGCGCAGGACGTTTGAAACGCTATTAGCGCGCACCCCCTAACTAGCTAGCCATTTCACATCGGTTACACCAGCCAAATCTCGGGAGTTGATAGGCTTGAAGTCATAAACAGCATTGCGAAGAACTGCTGGCAAAATGCATAAAAGTGCTGTTTGAATGAATGCTACGAGCCTGCTGCTGCCTACCATCGCTCAGCAAGACTGCTCTATCAAATCATAGACTTAGTTATAACATAAAAACACACAGAAATACAAACCTTTGGTCATTAATATGGTAGAATCCGGAAACTATCATCTCGATAACAAAACGTTTATTCTTTCAGTGAAATAAGGAACTGTTCCGTATTTTATCTAACGCGTGGATTCGATTGGTTAGACCAGCATTGAATCCTGTTTGAGCGCACATAGAACAGATTTACCGCTTCTTAGACTTGCTTTCAATGAGAAGATCTATAAGATTTTGGTTAAGATTTTGTATGAAAGATACTTATAATTCACAGCAGACAGTTTTCATTGTGTAGAGACCAGTGTCTGGCCCTACTGGAGCCATCTCTCCCTGCTACTGTATAGAACAGAAGCATTAACTCATGCTCTGGAATGCTCTTTAGGTTTAATCACCAAAAGACATAGTAAATCTCCTGTCAGTGTTATCTCCCAGAGGTCCACTTTGAGACCTCTGGGAGATAACAGGAGAGATAGACACAGAGAGAGAGACACAGACAATAAGCCCAGTAGTATGTCTTTCAAAGTAATGCTGCTGACAGTCACCAGTGAAAGGTAGCTTTGGATCCAGTATACCGTTCCTGTGTAACCTACAATGGATCCAGTATTACTTCCTCTGTAACCTACAATGGATCCAGTATTACAATTCCTCTGTAACCTACAATGGATCCAGTATTACAATTCCTCTGTAACCTACAATGGATGCAGTATTACAATTCCTCTGTAACCTACAATGGATCCAGTATTACAATTCCTCTGTAACCTACAATGGATCCAGTATACAGTTCCTGTGTAACCTACAATGGATCCAGTATACAGTTCCTGTGTAACCTACAATGGATCCAGTATACAGTTCCTTTGTAACCTACAATGGATCCAGTATACAGTTCCTTTGTAACCTACAATGGATCCAGTATACAGTTCCTTTGTAACCTACAATGGATCCAGTATACAGTTCCTGTGTAACCTACAATGGATCCAGTATACAGTTCCTTTGTAACCTACAATGGATCCAGTATTACAGTTCCTGTGTAACCTACAATGGATCCAGTATTACAGTTCCTGTGTAACCTAATGTATTGGTGAATTATATTAATCATGCATTTGTCGTGTTGTTGCTACCATTAATGCGATTATGGCTATTCATCTAATACTTACATACCACGGTCAATTATTACGCGGTTAAATTAACCATATAACAATTGATTAAGTAGTAACCTGGGGCACCATGGGAAAAGTTTATTTAACGAGTTACCGTTTCCCAAATTAACTCAAATGTAGATCAGGATATCTCGATATCCTACCCGTCATCATATTAATCAATTATTAATTATTACCTCATCAGTCTCATAATGAACGTTTCAATTAATTATTATTTATTTACTAACTAATGAAATAAATCACACAGAAATACATAAACACACACACAGGATGATTATAGAATACTAACATAATGCAATGAAAGGTCCCTAGTGGACTAACACGATATGACGGCTTTGTAGACAATGGAAAGAGGTGGGGACAGATAAAGAGCGGGAAAGACAGAAGTGACCCTCTACATACAGTTGATAACTATGCTCATGGAAATTATAATACTTTGCACATGAACGGCAGCTCAGTCGAAAATAATTGCTATGTACGTATTTACGCTTGTATGTCTTTGTTGTCTCTCTGTTGAAATCGCTGGTCCTTCTGTGGAGAGTAGTTCAACAGAAGTCTCTGGTTTGTAACTCCGAGGTCACAATGTCTTTTGTAGTTGTATTAGGCTTTTGTTCTGGAGTGTTCGCTAGAATTGATACTACAAGAGTACCACACTGATGAGAGGAATATGTTCTTCTCGTCTTGATGAGAGGAATATGTTCTTCTCGTCTTGATGAGAGGAATATGTTCTTCTTGATGAGAGGAATATGTTCTTCTCCTCTTGTCTTGATGAGAGGAATATGTTCTTCTCCTCTGTCTTGATGAGAGGAATATGTTCTTCTCCTCTTGTCTTGATGAGAGGAATATGTTCTTCTCCTCTCGTCTTTGGTCGAGTTTACTAGACTATTTTACATATACAGCTGCAGACTGTGAATGTGTAGTCTTGTCTTCTTCGTTGTTGAACGTTTCAGAGTTTCTAACCATTTCGTACGGTTTAGCTCACGCTGTCGGTCACGCTGTCGGTCACGCTGTCGGTCACGCTGTCGGTCACGCTGTCGGTCACGCTGGTCTCAATGGTTGACGCTCAGGGTCGGTCACGCTGGTCGGTCATTAGCAGTTCAGTCACGCTGTCGGTCACGCTGTCGGTCACGCTGGTCTCAATAGTTGATTATTCAGGGTTCAGCTCCCGACCATTTTAAATGCCAGTAGCAACGCGGCAATGTACTGGTCTAATAGTTTTAACCATTACCTGACGTCCGGCTTACGTCTGCGTGCTTGGTCTAATGTACATTTAGTTAACGAGTGGTTTTATGCACTCACAAAAGTGGGTGTTCCATGACGCCGAAATAACGCCTGTGCTCTTGCGGGTGTGGTCACTGACTGGGTAGAACTTTCATATGAAAAACTATTCTCATTTAGAAGGCTATCATCACATTTCATCTCCTCACAAAGAGTTGAATATTTAATCATATAAGTCTCCCCAACATTTAGATGTGAATCTGATAACTGGAAAATATACACTTTCAGAGATACAGTTATGTTGTTCTACTGTCCTTAGTGACATGACAAATGAGCAATGCATTTAACAGGATTGTTCTTTACGTACCCATAGTACCATTCCAAATGATTGGATTACAGAAACATTGTTTCATTATCCAGTCTGTTGATGTTGGGAGTTTGAGGGAGGACTCCCTTTGTTCCACAGAGGTTCTCAACCTCATTATTGCATGACAAGGAAGAGAGAGTTTCTGTAAGGTATTTACGACCGTCATCAAACTGGCCAACTTCACCCCATTCCCCCCTTCCTCTCTGGTGGGAGGGGGGGGTTCTCTCTGATTGTCACCCAGAAGGGAAAATCATGACACATTGAACTGCATCCATCTATTCTGCCAACAATGTCTTACTGTACATCATGGAATGTTGAGTTTAATGGACCTGTTTTTAAAACGTCTTATGAAGTGGGTTTTGTAGCATAAACTGTGATTTTTTAAAATATTTTTGACTGATATAGTGATTGCCTGTTTGTTTCATATCTGCAAAGTAGTGAAAACGCTGTCAGTTCCACTTTAAGTGCACTTTACATTGTGTAATTTAAAGTTTGCACTTGTTTAATGTGAACGAATGTTTTGTTATCAATGTTTAGCTACCTGATCTATTGTAATGAGATACTTGAAAAAAATAAAAATATATATATTTTTTAAAGAAAGTGCCTGAACTGTCAAGACAATAATTTTTGTGTCTGTTTCTCTTTATTACCACAGGTCGACTCAGGTCAAGTCTGAGGCCTGTAACATCACCAGTGAGGACAATCCCAGCCTGCCTCTCTCCTTCCAAACTGAGTCCAAATCTACAGTCACTGGGTCCTGATTGTGACAGTGGAGCCCAGTTTGCACTGCAGGATCCAGAGATGGCATCAGTGAAGCTGGAAGACTGCAGTCAAACACTGGAGCTGAATGTCAACATTAAAGATGAAGAAGAGGAGGAGAAGATTGGGGAATCTGTTTATGATGGTAAGAGCAGGTTCTAAGTTTGTTGTTCATTCCAACTTCCCACTGTGTATGAAAAGTTGCAGTAGAACTGTTTCATGATGAACTGTTTCAATGAGAAGGTAGATGTTATTTCATGCTATTGACACTTGCATGGTTTGACACCAGGATTGATTTTATTCACTGGGCTGTCTGGAGTGATCCGAGAGGAGACTAAAGAAGTGAAGTAGACAAACTACCAGTGTTTTAAAGTTTTAAAATGTTTTATGAAATGAGTCTGTAGTTACTAACCCCTGTGATAGTGAGTGGAGGATGATATGAAATGAGTCTGTGTAGTTACTAACCCTTGTGATAGTGAGTGGAGGATGATATGAAATGAGTCTGTGTAGTTACTAACCCTTGTGATAGTGAGTGGAGGATGATGAGTCTGAAATGAGTGAGTGGAGGATGAGTTACTAACCCTTGTGATAGTGAGTGGAGGATGAGCTTAGCACACCTGGATGATACAATATTTGCACATTTATTATTTTTAAAATTCTTAAAGCTCTCTTAAGTTGGTTGATCATTGCTAGACAGACATTTTCAAGTCATAGATTTTCAAGCCGATTTAAGTCAAAACTGTGACTAGGCCACTCTGGAACATTCAATGTTGTCTTGGTAAGCAACTCCAGTGTATATTTCGCCTTATGTTTTAGGTTATTGGTTATCCTCCTGCTGAAATGTGAATTTGTCTTCCAGTGTCTGTTGGAAAGCAGACTGAACCAGGTTTTCCTCTAGGAGTTTTCCAGTGCTTAGCTCTATTTAGTTTAATTTTATATCCCCAAATTAACATCCAAGTCCTTGCCGATGACAAGCATACCCATAACATGATGCAGCTACCACCATGCGAAGAGTGAAGAGTGGTACTCAGTGATGTGTTGTGTTAGATTGGCCTCTTCTCCGGGAACGGAGTTGGGAAGGACGCCTGTATCTTTGGAGTAACTGGGTGTATTGATACATCATCCAAAGTGAAATGAATAACTTCACCATGCTCAAAGGGATATTCAATGTCTTTTATTAAAACATTTACTCATCTACCAAAAGGTGCCCTTAGAAAACCTCCCTGATCTTTGTGGTTGAATCTATGTTTGAAATATACTGATTGACTGAGGAACCTTACAGATAATTGTATGTGTGGGTTACAGAGATGAGGTAGTGTGGTGGAATATTCTATTCAAGTAAGAGACTTGGTCATTTCTTTAAAAAAATCATATTTTTAAATATTTATTAATTATTGCCATAATGACACCAGTCAGCCCAACAGTCTTGACTGTTGAGCTGAGCAGCCTAACAGATAATGATAAAACCGTGACCTTATATAGGACTTAAAAATGCTAAGTCAGGCTTGGTTCCAACTCCCATAAGCCACCTTGGTTATTTACACAGGATGGGGTTTTACCCCCAACCCGGCTTAGTTTCCCAGATGCCAGGAAGATGAGACAATGAGGCATTGTTCTAAACTCTTCCAGACTATCTCTATCTCTATCTCGGGTCACACACACCACATATCGTCTATGGAATGACAGCTTTAGGTAATTATCACCAAGTCATTGTCAGCCCAAGCTATCTAGCAAAAACCAATTTCCTTGACCCTATGCCCAGACTAACTGCAGGAAGCTAGACTGGAAACCATCTCTTTATTAGTTGCCAGCCCAAGCTTCAAAAAGACTCCTCTCAGTTAACTCAGAAAGGGAGAGAGAGAGTCCTAAGAACCTTACTCAGACCATCCCGTTCTCACCACATCCCTCTCTGACATCATCACTCTGCTCCATTAGGATTTATTTAATAAAACTACCATTTGGTGCTTAAATGTAACAATCTTGTAATCCTGCTACCACAGTAGTCATTCAAAATGAATTGTAAACACTATTATTGCCCACAGAATGAGTCCACACTGCTTATGTGACTTGTTATGCAACATTTTAGGCCGCAACAAAGATTGCATACAGATTTCCGCTTTTCCTTTTAAATTAATTTGTAAACATTCAGAAAACGTAATTCCACTGGTGTTATGGGGTACTCCACTGGTGTTATGGGGTACTCCACTGGCGTTATGGGGTACTCCACTGGCGTTATGGGGTACTCCACTGGCGTTATGGGGTACTCCACTGGTGTTATGGGGTACTCCACTGGTGTTATGGGGTACTATACTGGTGTTATGGGGTACTCCACTGGCGTTATGGGGTACTCCACTGGCGTTATGGGGTACTCCACTGGCGTTATGGGGTACTCCACTGGCGTTATGGGGTACTATACTGGTGTTATGGGGTACTATACTGGTGTTATGGGGTACTATACTGGCGTTATGGGGTACTATACTGGCGTTATGGGGTACTATACTGGCGTTATGGGGTACTCCACTGGCGTTATGGGGTACTCCACTGGCGTTATGGGGTACTCCACTGGCGTTATGGGGTACTCCACTGGTGTTATGGGGTACTATACTGGTGTTATGGGGTACTCCACTGGTGTTATGGGGTACTCCACTGGCGTTATGGGGGTACTCCACTGGCGTTATGGGGTACTCCACTGGCGTTATGGGGGTACTCCACTGGCGTTATGGGGTACTCCACTGGTGTTATGGGGTACTCCACTGGCGTTATGGGGTACTCCACTGGCGTTATGGGGTACTCACCTGGCGTTATGGGGTACTCACCTGGTGTTATGGGGTACTCACCTGGTGTTATGGGGTACTCACCTGGTGTTATGGGGTACTCACCTGGTGTTATGGAGTACTCCACTGGCGTTATGGGGTACTCCACTGGTGTTATGGGGTACTATACTGGTGTTATGGGGTACTCCACTGGTGTTATGGGGTACTATACTGGCGTTATGGGGTACTCCACTGGCGTTATGGGGTACTCCACTGGCGTTATGGGGTACTCCACTGGCGTTATGGGGTACTCCACTGGCGTTATGGGGTACTCCACTGGTGTTATGTGGTACTCCACTGGCGTTATGGGGTACTATACTGGCGTTATGGGGTACTATACTGGCGTTATGGGGTACTCCACTGGCGTTATGGGGTACTCCACTGGCGTTATGGGGTACTATACTGGTGTTATGGGGTACTCCACTGGCGTTATGGGGTACTATACTGGTGTTATGGGGTACTATACTGGTGTTATGGGGTACTATACTGGTGTTATGGGGTACTATACTGGTGTTATGGGGTACTCCACTGGCGTTATGGGGTACTATACTGGCGTTATGGGGTACTCCACTGGCATTATGGGGTACTCCACTGGCGTTATGGGGTACTATACTGGCGTTATGGGGTACTATACTGGCGTTATGGGGTACTCCACTGGCGTTATGGGGTACTATACTGGTGTTATGGGGTACTCCACTGGCGTTATGGGGTACTATACTGGCGTTATGGGGTACTATACTGGTGTTATGGGGTACTCCACTGGCGTTATGGGGTACTATACTGGCGTTATGGGGTACTATACTGGTGTTATGGGGTACTATACTGGTGTTATGGGGTACTATACTGGTGTTATGGGGTACTCCACTGGTGTTATGGGGTACTATACTGGCGTTATGGGGTATGGGGGGGTACTCCACTGGCATTATGGGGTACTCCACTGGCATTATGGGGTACTCCACTGGTGGCGTTATGGGGTACTATATGGGGTACTATACTGGCGTTATGGGGTACTCCACTGGCGTTATGGGGTACTCCACTGGCATTATGGGGTACTGGTGTTATGGGGTACTATACTGGCGTTATGGGGTACTATACTGGTGTTATGGGGTACTATACTGGCGTTATGGGGTACTATACTGGTGTTATGGGGTACTATACTGGTGTTATGGGGTAAGGACTAAACACTTTTCGGGCCTACCACTTTCTGTCCTGATCGGTCCTCCAACTGGTGGTTTAGAATCTACAGATGTGGTATTCATATTCAGATGCTACATAGTCGTAGTAGAATTCATGTTTTTACAACGATATCCAATATCTCGTCATGTATCCATGTGTGGTATTGTGTGTAGGCCAATGACATACATCCTCAAATGTAATCCTGTTAAAATTCAGGCTGAAACACAACTAAATGTAGAAAAGGTCAAGGGATGTGAATACTTTCTGAACACACTGTATATGAAGTCGTATGTATGTCTCACTGACTGGTTCTTCTGATGTTGTTCACACAGGAGACCATGTTGAGACATTCTCTACATCCAGAGAGCAACAGCAGGAAGATCACAGGGCTAAGAAGTCTCACCACTGCCCACATTGTGAGGAGATTTTCCCATTTCTATCAAAGCTTAAAATACACATAAAAATACACACAGGAGAGAATCCGTATTCCTGCACTAACTGTGGAAAGAGATTCACAACATCACAATCTCTGACAGTTCATCAGAGAGTGCACACTGGAGAGAAGCCTTACTCTTGCTCTGTGTGTGGGAAGAGGTTCTCTCAACAGATCCACTTACAAACACACCAACATGTACATACAGGAGTGAAGCCACACTCCTGCTCTGAGTGTGGGAAGAGGTTCTCTCAACAGTTCCACTTACAAATACACCAACATGTACATACAGGAGTGAAGCCATACTCCTGCTCTGACTGTGGGAAAACTTTCTCCCGATTGGATACCTTAAAAACACATGAACGTATACATACAGGAGAGAATCCATATTCCTGTACTGACTGTGGGAAGACTTTCTCCCGATTGGATACCTTAAAAATACATGAACGTATACATACAGGAGAGAATCCGTATTCTGTACTGACTGCGGGAAGAGCTTCACAACGTCAGGGACACTGATAATTCATCAGAGAGTGCACACTGGAGAGAAACCTTACTCCTGCTCTGGCTGTGAGAAGAGGTTCTCTCAACATATCCACTTACAAAAACACACACGTCTACATACAGGAGAGAAGCCTTACTGCTGCTCTGACTGTGGGAAGAGTTTCTCTCAACAGAACCACTTCAGATCTCACCAGCGAATACATACAGGAGAGAAGCCGTACTGCTGCTCTGAATGTGGAAAGAGTTTCATCCGATTGGAAATATTAAAATGCCACCAGCGAATACATACAGGAGAGAAGCCTTACTGCTGCTCTGACTGTGGGAAGAGTTTCTCACAACTGGGCAACTTAAAAACACACCAACTTATACATAAAGGAGAGAAGCCTTACTCCTGCTCTGACTGTGGTAAGTGCTTCACAACATCAACTGATGTAAAAGTTCATAAAAGAGCACACACAGGAGAGAAGCCTTACTACTGCTCTGACTGTGGTAAGAGTTTTGCCAGATTGTATACCTTAAAAACACATCAATGTATACATAAAGGGGAGAAGCCTAATCAGTTCTCTCAGACCAACTAAGATTAAAATCATTGCATCACTTAATTCTCAAGAAAGCATAGCACACTATTGTAATCCTATTGTCTCTCATTGTGAGAGAACTGTGCCGAGAAAAGGGAGCGTTCTAGAATGTTAGCCTGTCTTTACTTTACTGATCAGTGTGCACCTGGTCAGTTTTGATGTGTTTTGTTAGCTTCTACTTTACATATATCGAGAGGACTTTGGATTTGCCCTTAGGGTTGAATATCCCCTGAGGCTGGTTGACTGGGTGGTACTGCTTTCTTCTGCATTTTCCGTGAGGAATGAGATACAACATGTATCAGATAGAGATGGTGTGATCAGTTCTCTGTGGGAATGAGTTAGTAGACAACATGTATCAGATAGAGATGGTGTGATCAGTTTTCACCATTATTTTGGGGGATTGTTTTAGCTATTAAAGGACTATTTGTTTAATTATATACAGTTTATGAAACAACTACATGTGTTTTATTACATTGTATTTATAAACTAGATTAGTTATTTTCATCATTGATGATGGATATGTTTAGGTTACTCTATTGAAGCCAACTTCATTGACATGCCAATAAAAAGTAAATGAAATTGTAAATGAATTTGTACTGGTCAAACTCTTTTCTTTTATATTAGATCTGACAGTATGAATGGTTCTTATGGTTGTATTCAGTTCTTCGTATTAGATCTGACAGTATGAATGGTTCTTATGGTTGTATTCAGTTCTTCATATTAGATCTGACAGTATGAATGGTTCTTATGGTTGTATTCAGTTCTTCATATTAGATCTGACAGTATGAATGGTTCTTATGGTTGTATTCAGTTCTTCATATTAGATCTGACAGTATGAATGGTTCTTATGGGCTGAGTGCCTGGAGTGTTTTTGTATGACTACAGTCAGGAGTTTTCTCTGACCCTGTGATGTCACCAGGACAGAACCACATGTCTCTATCCCACTCCAGGCCAGTTGGCAGTGATGCACATTTAACGTTGGTCTGAACACCACCAATAAACACCATAGAAGAAGAATGCATACTTAGTGACCTCACCACCTCCCCATGCAGGAAAACAATTTATGTGCATTCAGTGACTGCACACAATTAAACTTTAGTTTAGTTGTTAGTACTTTTAATTTAACACAGATGTCAGATTTTGGTTTGTCTCTAGTGATGGGGAATCAAAGCTTCCTGAATCATTGAGGTGTTCCAGCCAATTGTGTCAAATAGATTTATTATTCAAGTCTTTGATCAACACAGTGTACGCTAGTGGCACCTGCTGGTTAAAATCATTTAGAGCAGCCTAATTCTAAAGGACGATGTCCCACACCCTGTAGCGCAGGGCTGTCCAACCCTCTTCCTGGAGATCTACTGTCCTGTAGGTGTTCAGTCAGACCCTCTTCCTGGGGATCTACTGTCCTGTAGGTTTTCAGTCCGACCCTCTTCCTGGAGATTTACTGTCCTGTAGGTTTTCAGTCCGACCCTCTTCCTGGAGATCTACTGTCCTGTGGGTTTTCAGTCCGACCCTCTTCCTGGAGATTTACTGTCCTGTAGGTTTTCAGTCCGACCCTCTTCCTGGAGATCTACTGTCCTGTGGGTTTTCAGTCCGACCCTCTTCCTGGAGATTTACTGTCCTGTAGGTTTTCAGTCCGACCCTCTTCCTGGAGATCTACTGTCCTGTGGGTTTGCAGTCCGACCCTCTTCCTGGAGATCTACTGTCCTGTGGGTTTTCAGTCCGACCCTCTTCCTGGAGATTTACTGTCCTGTAGGTTTTCAGTCCGACCCTCTTCCTGGAGATCTACTGTCCTGTGGGTTTTCAGTCCGACCCTCTTCCTGGAGATTTACTGTCCTGTGGGTTTTCAGTCCGACCCTCTTCCTGGAGATTTACTGTCCTGTAGGTTTTCAGTCCGACCCTCTTCCTGGAGATCTACTGTCCTGTGGGTTTTCAGTCCGACCCTCTTCCTGGAGACCTACTGTCCTGTAGGTGTTCAGTCCGACCCTCTTCCTGTAGATCTACTGTCCTGTGGGTTTTCACTCCGACCCTCTTCCTGGAGATCTACTGTCCTGTAGGTGTTCAGTCCAACCCTCTTCCTGTAGATCTACTGTCCTGTGGGTTTTCACTCCGACCCTCTTCCTGGAGATCTACTGTCCTGTGGGTTTTCACTCCGACCCTCTTCCTGGAGATCTACTGTCCTGTGGGTTTTCACTCCGACCCTCTTCCTGGAGATCTACTGTCCTGTAGGTGTTCAGTCCAACCCTCTTCCTGTAGATCTACTGTCCTGTGGGTTTTCACTCCGACCCTCTTCCTGGAGATCTACTGTCCTGTAGGTGTTCAGTCCAACCCTCTTCCTGTAGATCTACTGTCCTGTGGGTTTTCACTCCGACCCTCTTCCTGGAGATCTACTGTCCTGTAGGTTTTCAGTCCGACCTTCTTCCTGTAGATCTACTGTCCTGTGGGTTTTCACTCCGACCCTCTTCCTGGAGATCTACTGTCCTGTAGGTTTTCAGTCCGACCTTCTTCCTGTAGATCTACTGTCCTGTGGGTTTTCACTCCCTGACCCTCTTCCTGGAGATCTACTGTCCTGTAGGTTTTCAGTCCGACCCTCTTCCTGGAGATCTACTGTCCTGTAGGTGTTCAGTCCCACCCTCTTCCTGGAGATCTACTGTCCTGTAGCGCTTGCGCACCGTAGTCTTTTTCCCTTCAAGCAAACCAATGAGGTGGTTGTTTGAAGAAACAAAGTTTCGGACGTCATTGATCACGTCCTTCTGATAAAGTGATATAGGCACACTTCTTCCAAGTACACTGCTTAGCGACTACGACGCATGCCTCAGTGGTCTGGCATTAAATGTAACATCACTAATTGTCACCTAAATGCAGTGTTGATTTTAGCATGTAAATCTTGGTGGGGAATACTCCCCAAAATGTTTTTGATACCTGCAATGCCACTGCACAATACATCAATTGCACTATAACGTTGCCCACAAACTGTTAGGGCCTCTACATAAAGCTGTCCCAACATCAGAGCTGTTATTTCAGCAACATGGAGTGAATTCTTACCACTGCTACACCTGGCTATCAGCAGACCTTTGTCTGGCAGTGAAACAGTCGTCCAGCCTAATTTACTCCCTATATAAAACATAGCTGATATGGCTGACTTCCTTAAACAAATGTGGTTTCTATTGACAATTCAGATGTACAAACTACGGCATAAGGGGACGATGAGCGGATAAGAGGCAATCCATAATTTTGATTAAGACATTAATGAGCGAGCCAGGATGGACGTAGTCAATAACTATTTGTTCAGCACTTTTGAAATGTACAGTGACAGAATTCAGAACATCGGCCGTTCTTAAAGTATTCCCCTTGTAATACCAAGTCAGAACCGTAGGATAAATAAAGGGGTAATGTAAGCAGACAATGAAAGCTTGTACAATATTCGATGATTACATTTCTCTTAAAACAGGCTATAGGCTACATGTGCACCACCAAGTCAGTAGGCTAAGTTATGGGGTGGAAAGGGACCAAATTATTAGGGTGAGGCACAGGGGCTACTAACATATTGCTACACAACATACACTTAGTATTACTTTCTTAGCTACAGTATTCATATCTCCCTGGCATATTACATTATTTATGCAGCAGCATTCAAGACATTTTTGGACTCACCTTGTTGTGCCGTGTTCACTTGAACAGGAAGGTGACGCGGTGGTCCTTCTTGTAGGCTCTAGAACGAGGCCAGAGTTCCCGAATTGGAATTCCGAATTGGATTACCGTTCAAAATTATTTCCCATATTTTCCCAGTTGCGAGCTAGTTTTATCGGAGTTCCTTGTTGTCTTGAACTCACTGAAGTCTGAAGTCAACGCAACAGAAGTCATGCTGGATTGACATTATGGCCAATGTATTCAAACTCTTCTGGCCCATGGCGTTACCCGTTTTTTTTTTTTGTGATATCCAATTGGTAGTTACGATCTTGTCTCATCGCTGCAACTCCCCTACAGACTCAGCGAAGGTCGAGAGCCAAGCCACACAAATGTGTTGGAGGAAACACTGTTGAACTGATGACCGAGTCAGCTTGCAGGCACTCAGCCCGCCACAAGGAGTCGCTAGAGCACCATGAGACAAGGACATCTTGGCCGTCCAAACCCTCCCCTAACCCAGATGATGCTGAGCCAATTGTGCCCCACCTCATGGGTGTCACGGCCGGCTGTGACACAGCCTGGGATTGAACCCAGGTCTGTAGTGACGCCTTAGCACTCATTGTTGAATTTGCGATGAACATGTATTTATTTTTTGTTAAACCGGTGGGGCTCAAAACAGGCTCTGCCCTGAAGGACACGTGGCCACTGCCCTAAATCTATCATCACTGCGCTTTCAACCATATAAAAGCACAACAAAGTCCAAATGGGAAAACAATGTTAGATATTTAGTTTATTTATCCAACAACAATGTGTTCTCACTGTGCTTTAGTTGAGTTTGCATTAATCGTACATGGTGCAAGTGGTAAACGCTGTTCAATAAGGTTCTGACTGATTATTACAACAATTATGAAGATCTCACAGACATATAACCTGCTGTCCTGAGCAAGAATGTTTTGTTTAAGAACATAACATAAGAACATTATAGTTACAGTCACCACAAAATATGTCCATGGATGTTTTATTTGTTTTAAGGTTGAATAAATACTATTACATTCGTTTGTAAGATAACCTTCACTTCTGACTATATACTTTATCACAAAAGTAATATTGAATTGCGTTTAATAATAACATTTGAAGGAGATGTATCTGCTGCTTGGATAGTTCCATATGTGCCACTGGCTTAGTCCTATTCTTTAACTTGGATTATTGGTTGAGATGGAGACGTGAATCGAACATGTCAATTATTGAGGATCCCTCAATCAATGTTCCCTATAATTGTTTTGGGCATTGAGCAAATTTCAGGTCTGCTGAGCAAAAACATTAATGTTGTCAACATTCTGTGCAACTTCCTGTACCTGCTTTAAGTTACAGTTCTAACCGTGGCCAAGTAGGCTACTGTGGCTATTTAATCATAATGTAGGCCTACCAGAGTGGCATACCATCAAAAACAATGGAGAAGAATGCATCCCATAATATTTTAACATGGACATAGCTGTTCTATCATTCAGTCTACAGTAGCAGCAAATGTGTGGTGTTCAATGTAGACCTACATTCCATGAGACTTTAAAATAAAAACATGCAGGTCTTGACATTAACCTGTTTATCCACTTGTCCTTCAGACAAGGAGGTGACTAAACATGTGTTGTTTGATGCAAGAAATCACTTTAGAAAACAAAATGCGTTATTATTCCCATATCATTATCATAAAGAATAGGATTAATTATGCTACCCTCTGCCTATTGGCTACTTGGCTTATTCAAGACCTTCTCAAAATACAACAGTGCCCCTTTAAGAGGTTTTTAAAAAATAAGCTTTTTACCTTACTGGCTTTTCAAAGATGGCTATAAATGCAGACATTTTGTGCTCTTGTAGGAAGCAACCAGTCCCCCATTGTTGACTAGAAATGATCTATAACTGGAATAATAACTCACTAACTACCAAAGCTTATGAACAAAGGTGCACAGGTGGCTACATGCAGCTCTCGCTTTGATCTCAAAACAAGCACATCTACTTGTGACCACTCATACTGTAAACACAGTCCAGTTCAAAGTGAATGGCAGATCCATATATGACAATGGGCTATTTGCATTTAGGGCTACAGCAGCTCTGATTGGTTATGGCGCGATGGTCTGTGTAGAGTAATGACCTGCATATTGTCTGTCAATGCAATAGAATCCTACTCCAATGCGTTCTGTCTTCAAGAACATTTATTACACAGTTTATCATACTAAAAGTCTTTGCATAGTTTGTTTTGATTGAGTATGTTACATTGACATGGCTAATATTGCGTTGATTCGAGCACAATTCCCACAGTAGAGTGAAACGTTGATAGTGTCAACTAAAGGGGGAAACTCTGGGAAGTTGAGTGAAGTTCAATCTTGTGCTTCTCTGCGCTGGATGACATTTCTTCTGCAGGGCTGCCTGAGGGGAGCTGAGTGCCCGAGCAGTCGCACAGATTAGAGGGAACATTGTACTGTTCAAACAGGTGCCATTAATACAGGTAACGAGTGGAGGACAGAGGAGCCACTTAAAGAAGAAGTTACAGGTCTGTGAGAGCCAGAAATCTTGCTTGTTTGTAGGTGACCAAATACTTATTTTCCACCATAATTTGCAAATAAATTAATAAAAAAATCCTACAATGTGATTTTCTGGATTTTTTTCCTCATTTTGTCTTTCATAGTTGAAGTGTACCTATGATGAAAATTACAGGCCTCTCTCATCTTTTAAGGGGGAGAACTTGCACAATTGGTGGCTGACTAAATACTTTTTTGCCCCACTGTATTTGATACAATTCCAACCATTACCACCTACCTGGCCTCCCCAATTAAGGTGCCACCAACCTCCTGAGTTTGGTCGATATCTGTTAAAAAAATCCTACTGTTGATTGATGTATATTTTCCATATTGTTGCCTGTCAGACTACATTAAGACAATGGAGTCTGACAGTTGACTGGATGGGGCTGCTTCCCTCTGCAGTTTTCTGTGGGAATGAGCTGGTAGACACAACATTTATCAGATAGAGATGATGTGATGATCAGTTTTCACCACAAGTTTGGGATCATTTTTTACAACTAAATTACTATTTCTTTAATGATAAACAGGCTATGAAACGACTTCATGTATTTATTAAATTGTCTTTTAAAAACTAGATTAGTTATTTTAGTCATTGATAATAAATGTGTTTGGAAAACCACATTCAAGCCAAATAAATTCAATTCAATCAAGTTTGTATATGAATTTATTCTGAATGAACTCTTCTCTTTTGTGTATTGAATTACAAAAAAGTGTTTCAAGTGACATATGTAGGCTTTTTCTGAAGCTGAATAAGACAGGAAGTTGAAATGAGCATCACCAAGCTAAATCTGACCTATTCTCTCTAACATGTTTTGTCAGTGTAAGCAGCTGTGAGACCTGCTAGAGTACTGGAACTTTATTGATCTACTGAATCATTGTAGTTATGGGGGGTAACTTTACAGTAAATATAATGCTTTGTTAAATTCATGGAATTCAAAATAATATATATTTATCTACTTAATACATGTCACGACAACAGTACACATTGGGGCAAGCGAATTTGCTATTCACCAATATTATCTAAATCAAATCAGTGATGACTGTTTAACAGTCTTATGGCCTGGAGATAGAAGCGGTTTCATTCTCTTGGTACCAGCTTTGATGCACCTGAACCGTCTCCGCCTGATGGTAGCAGAGTGTCTCTGGTGGCTGAGGTTCTTGATGATCTTCTTGGCCTTCCACAGAGATCATCTACAATACATATGTAATGGGTTGAAAACTTTAGATACTAAAACAGACACTGCTTTAGTTTTCTTGAACCAAAGTTTATTTGTCGAGATAATCAATTTCACTTTTATATTCTACATGGTTTAGTAGTAGTTAGTCCATCAGTCCAATAATGTCGCTGTTGCACTGTGGTAGTGGGGGGACAGGAAGTTCCGGTAGGTGCCCACCATTCTTCGGGAATAAAGAACGTCAGAACTGTGTTGTCAGTTTATCGTTATTACTACAGGTATGTAATAGCACGTTTAAACTGTCTAATGTCGAAATAACGTCATAACGTGTTAGATAACACATCCTTCAAGGTATTATCACGTTTGGGAAAGTTTTTGTCTTGTTGTTCTGTGAAGAACGTGATAAACTATTTTACAAGCACACACGTTTTCATTTGTGAGGCTTTCGTATATAGCTCAGTGTGTTTCGCCTGGGGATTTCAGTACGAAACGTTTTGGAAAGTTGCAGATAGAAATCCTCTGAATAGAACTGACATGATTCCTTAGAATCAGAGGCATGTTTGTTCTACATAATGCATGTATATTCTGATCGTGGCCAACGTCTCCGTCTCCCTGCTTGTCCCTACGTATGTGAAGATAGCTACAATAGTGGAATTTGCGTTTCGACCTCAAAATAAAAGTCCCAAATGAAAGTGATGAACGGATAGAAAATAGTGGAATCATACCATATTTGGACTAGAAACGCTAAACATGGTTGGAATGTTACTTCATTAAAAATGAATTACAATAATTCATTAAATTGAGAATAAACAGGAAAAACGGTTGAAATCCCACTGTGGATGTATTAGAGGTATAATTGCATATATACATTCTTTATTATTATATATATTCTGGGTCCCGTGGTCTGTATTGACCCGCTCTGGACCGAGGTCCGTATTGACCCAGTCTGGACCGTGGTCCGTATTGACCCAGTCTGGACCGTGGTCCGTATTGACCCAGTCTGGACCGTGGTCCGTATTGACCCAGTCTGGACCGTGGTCCGTATTGACCCAGTCTGGATCCGGACCGTGGTCCATATTGACCCAGTCTGGATCTGGACCGTGGTCCGTATTGACCCGTTCTGGATCCGGACCGTGGTCCGTATTGACCCAGTCTGGATCTGGACCGTGGTCCGTATTGACCCGTTCTGGATCCGGACCGTGGTCTGTATTGACCCGTTCTGGATCTGGACCGTGGTCCGTATTGACCCGTTCTGGATCTGGACCAAGGTCCGTATTGACCCAGTCTGGATCTGGACCGTGGTCCGTATTGACCCAGTCTGGATCTGGACCGAGGTCCGTATTGACCCGATCTGGACCGAGGTCCGTATTGACCCGATCTGGATCCGGACCGAGGTCGACCAGTTGAGTATGGAGGGTCTTTTGTTTGTGTTGGACATTCATATTGCACTCTACAGTCTTACCTATGGATTGTTCAGTCTACTCAGTGAAACCCACAGAACACAACTATGTAGAGTTTACACAAATATTAGCATCTCAGCTCTATTGCAGGACTCTGAAACCTCTGTTGTATGGGAGTTGAACCTCTGTTGTATGGGAGTTGAACCTCTGTTGTATGGGAGTTGAACCTCTGTTGTATGGGTGTATGCTCTTTTTTTCTCATTGTAATATTTTATCAAAATAGTTTAACCTGCTTTTTTGTTGTTGCAATAAACACTGATCTGGTTTTCAAGTCTGTAAATGAAAATGCCCTTTTTTGTTACAAATTGACTAACTAATTGTGGCAGGTATTAGGCTATAGAACATAAACACAGGTCTCATCATCAATCTCTTGAGGCTATGTGCTAGTGATTAGCCAGCTAATCTTTATATTTCAAGTTCAGCCAACATGGATCTATCTGCTAGATAACAAGGTTGAACAGTTGAATTGTTATGAACACACCCTGTTTGAAAAGCTTGTTAGCCTGTCTACTTTGTTCAGATGTTAAATCAAGTGGCCAACCTTATTTCTCAGAATGAGAACGAGTTGCCAATACTTTATATAATTGTGTTTTTATGCTTATTACACATTTATAAAACACAGACTGGACATCTGGTATGATGGTCTTTAACTAAAATACTGCTAGCGGTACCAATGACGCATGAGACAAACTGAACATTCATTTTCCAGAATCAATGTTCATTGATACTCTGGTTTTAGTAGTGTAACTCTGCTCTCAATCTGAGTAGTTGAGACATAAAAAGGGTTTTGATAGAAAAGGTAACTTCTCCTCTATTACAGTCGAATAATGTCTCAATGTGTTTTGGTGTCAATATGAACCGTTCTTTTGGACCAAACCACAAATAGCTTGTTGAAACCGCTTGCCAGAGGGGCAGCGCACAGCGTCTTCCGGGTTTGGCTGTCATTGTAAATAATCATTTGTTCTTAACGGACTTGCCTAGTTAAATAAAGGTTAAATAAAACATTTATAAATATGAAGATGTGGTCTCGCAACTGGTGTGTTTGGATCTCCTAGAGGAAGAGGCGAAGCGAGAGAATTCACTCTCACAAATAATCTGTCCACAACAAGGCCAATGCTTTTCTATGGGCTTGCTTTGGACCTAAGCTTGTCCCCTGCCTTCCCGCCTTTGGGACACCGACTCCCATTGTCAGGGCGGAGACGTGCATCATTATATACAGATCTCTGGTGTAAATGGGAAGGTGCACACGGCACAGAGACCCGACGGAGACGAGACCAAAAATACAACATGACACCAAGCCGACATAAACGCTCATAAAAATAACAAAGCCTTGCGATACAGGCATATGGAATATAGCGCAAAAACAAATTCATATTCATTCGATATGTTTACTCCAGTACTGTAGGTGGCGCTAACTCAGTAGCGTCAACGGACTTCAGTTCAGGCAAAGTGGGTGATTGAGAGACAGCATTTCAAGGTCGCTGTAACGTCGTTCGTCTGTTGAATGAAAAGAGTCAGACCGAAATGCAGCGTGTAGGTTACTCATGACTTTAATGAAAGTATCGCGGTACATGAAATAACTGATATAAGAAAACAACAAACGAAACTAAACTAATTACAGCCTATCTGGTGACAACAACACAGAGACAGGAACAAACACCCACAAAATACAACGTGAACTCAGGCTACCTAAATACGGTTCCCAATCCGAGACAACGAGAATCACCTGACTCCAATTGAGAATCACCTCAGGCAGCCAAGCCTAACTAGACACACCCCTAATCATACACAATCCCAATTAATACAAACCCCAATACGAAACACAACATATAAACCCATATCACACCCTGGCCTACCCAAACATATACCAAAAACACAAAATACTATGACCAAGGCGTGACAGTCGCTCTACTGTTTTGAAGCTGAATGTGTAGTAGAATTTAAACACATTCAGTTTCTATCTTTATCTATAATTGTTAATATGGTGTGAACGGGAAATACATTTGGTTTTTGTGAGTGAAATAATACAGTGAAGACAAGGTTATTCATAGAATAGTACATAGTGATGCCTGAAACATACTGTGATCTTGTACTAAATGTTTTTTTGAGTCATTTATGTGAATTTAGGAAATCTACTATAGATTAAGTGCACTTACGTTGTGTAAATTTGTGCACTTGTGTCTAATGTGAATTAATGTTTTGTTGTGAATACTTAACTACCTGATCTGTTGAAATGAGATAATTGAACAAGAAAAAAATAGAAAACATTTTTAGAGAATAAAGTGCCAGAACTGTCAAGACAATAACTTTTGTGTCCGTTTCTCTTCATTACTACAGACCGACTCAGATTAAGTCTGAGGTTTGTAACATCAACAGTGAGGACAAACCCAGCCTGCCTCTCTCCTTCCACACTGAGTAGAAACCCACAGTCACTGGGTCCTGATTGTGACAGTGGAGCCCAGTTTGCACTGCAGGATCCAGAGATGGCATCAGTGAAGCTGGAAGACTGCAGTCAAACACTGGAGCTGAATGTCAACATTAAAGATGAAGAAGAGGAGGAGAAGATTGGGACATCTGTTTCTCATGATAAAGGCAGGTTATATCTTACTAAGTTATGACCCAGTCTTTTGCTATTGTAACTTCTGTAATTCTGCCATCACATCCCTGAAGAACACCAGACTGTACAAAGCTTGTGTTGTTCTTTCCAACACCAGTATTGCCAGCATTTATTTAATTCACTGGGTTGTCTGGAGTCTGCGAGGGTGGACTAAAGAAGTGAAGTAGACAAACTGTCAGTGTTTTAAAGTTCAATTAAATGAGTCTGTGTCGTTACTAACCCTTGTGATAGTGAGTGGAGGATGATATGAAATGAGTCTGTGTAGTGACTAACCCTTGTGATAGTGAGTGGAGGATGATATGAAATGAGTCTGTGTAGTTACTAACCCTTGTGATAGTGAGTGGAGGATGATATGGCTCATAATTTTCACTACTTTTTGCAATCAGCTTTTTGAACACTTTTAGAATGGTTGTATTCCCCTTTTGTATTGTACAGTATAGAGCCTTCAGAAAGTATTCATACCCCTTGACTTATTCCACATTTTATGTTCCAGCCTAAATTCAAAATGGATGAAATTGATATTTAATATACCCAATACCTAATAATAACATACATAATGTATTTACAAATTTATACAAATTGAAGTGCAGAAATATCTCATTTACATAAGTATTCACACCCCTGAGTCAATACTTTGTAGAAACACCTTTGGCAGCGATCACAGCTGTGAGTCTTTCTGGGTAAATCTCTAAGAGCTTTACACACCTGGATGGTACAATGTTGTACAAATTCTTTAAGCTCTGTCAAGTTGGTTGTTGATCATGGCGAGACATCGATTTTCATGTCTTGCCATAGATTTTGCAATAAATGCAATAAAATGCAAATTAATGACTTACAAATCATACAATGTGATTTTCTGGATTTTTGTTTTAGATTCCGTCTCTCACAGTTGAAGTGTACCTATGATAAAAATTACAGACCTCTACATGCTTTGTAAGTGGGAAAACCTGCAAAATCGGCAGTGTTTCAAATACTTGTTCTCCCCACTGTATAACACTTTCTGGCCAACTGTTGGTTTAGTTCCATCTGTCCTCCAACTGGTGGTTTAGTTCCATCTGTCCTCCAACTGTTGGTTTAGATACATCTGTCCTCCAACTGTTGGTTTAGTTCCATCTGTCCTCCAACTGGTGGTTTAGATACATCTGTCCTCCAACTGGTGGTTTAGATACATCTGTCCTCCAACTGGTGGTTTAGTTCCATCTGTCCTCCAACTGGTGGTTTAGATCCATCTGTCCTCCAACTGGTGGTTTAGTTCCAACTGTCCTCCAACTGTTGGTTTAGTTCCATCTGTCCTCCAACTGGTGGTTTAGTTCCATCTGTCCTCCAACTGGTGGTTTAGATCCATCTGTCCTCCAACTGGTGGTTTAGTTCCAACTGTCCTCCAACTGTTGGTTTAGTTCCATCTGTCCTCCAACTGTTGGTTTAGTTCCATCTGTCCTCCAACTGTTGGTTTAGTTCCATCTGTCCTCCAACTGTTGGTTTAGTTCCATCTGTCCTCCAACTGGTGGTTTAGTTCCATCTGTCCTCCAACTGGTGGTTTAGTTCCATCTGTCCTCCAACTGTTGGTTTAGTTCCATCTGTCCTCCAACTGGTGGTTTAGATCCATCTGTCCTCCAACTGGTGGTTTAGTTCCATCTGTCCTCCAACTGGTGGTTTAGTTCCATCTGTCCTCCAACTGGTGGTTTAGTTCCATCTGTCCTCCAACTGGTGGTTTAGTTCCATCTGTCCTCCAACTGGTGGTTTAGATCCATCTGTCCTCCAACTGGTGGTTTAGTTCCATCTGTCCTCCAACTGGTGGTTTAGATCCATCTGTCCTCCAACTGGTGGTTTAGTTCCATCTGTCCTCCAACTGGTGGTATAGATCCATCTGTCCTCCAACTGGTGGTTTAGTTCCATCTGTCCTCCAACTGGTGGTTTAGATCCATCTGTCCTCCAACTGGTGGTTTAGATCCATCTGTCCTCCAACTGGTGGTTTAGTTCCATCTGTCCTCCAACTGGTGGTTTAGATCCATCTGTCCTCCAACTGGTGGTTTAGTTCCATCTGTCCTCCAACTGGTGGTTTAGTTCCATCTGTCCTCCAACTGGTGGTTTAGTTCCATCTGTCCTCCAACTGGTGGTTTAGTTCCATCTGTCCTCCAACTGGTGGTTTAGTTCCATCTGTCCTCCAACTGGTGGTTTAGTTCCATCTGTCCTCCAACTGGTGGTTTAGTTCCATCTGTCCTCCAACTGGTGGTTTAGTTCCATCTGTCCTCCAACTGTTGGTTTAGATCCATCTGTCCTCCAACTGTTGGTTTAGTTCCATCTGTCCTCCAACTGGTGGTTTAGATCCATCTGTCCTCCAACTGGTGGTTTAGATCCATCCAACTCTGTCCTCCAACTGGTGGTTTAGATCCATCTGTCCTCCAACTGGTGGTTTAGATCCATCTGTCCTCCAACTGGTGGTTTAGTTCCATCTGTCCTCCAACTGGTGGTTTAGTTCCATCTGTCCTCCAACTGGTGGTTTAACCATCTGTCCTCCAACTGGTGGTTTAGATCCATCTGTCCTCCAACTGGTGGTTTAGTTCCATCTGTCCTCCAACTGGTGGTTTAGATCCATCTGTCCTCCAACTGGTGGTTTAGTTCCATCTGTCCTCCAACTGGTGGTTTAGATACATCTGTCCTCCAACTGGTGGTTTAGATCCATCTGTCCTCCAACTGGTGGTTTAGTTCCATCTGTCCTCCAACTGGTGGTTTAGATCCATCTGTCCTCCAACTGGTGGTTTAGATCCATCTGTCCTCCAACTGGTGGTTTAGATCCATCTGTCCTCCAACTGGTGGTTTAGTTCCATCTGTCCTCCAACTGGTGGTTTAGTTCCATCTGTCCTCCAACTGGTGGTTTAGTTCCATCTGTCCTCCAACTGGTGGTTTAGTTCCATCTGTCCTCCAACTGGTGGTTTAGTTCCATCTGTCCTACAACTGGTGGTTTAGTTCCATCTGTCCTCCAACTGGTGGTTTAGTTCCATCTGTCCTCCAACTGGTGGTTTAGAATCTACAGATGTGGTATTCATATTCAGATGCTACATAGTCGTAGTAGCATTCATGTTGGTACAACAATATCCAATATCTCGTCATGTATCCATGCCCTTGTATGTGTGGTATTGTGTGTAGGCCAATGATACAATCTCAATTTAATCCATTTTAAATTCAGGCTGAAACACAATGTAGAAAAGGTCAAGGGCTGTGAATACTATCTGAACACACTGTATATGAAGTCGTATGTATATCTCACTGACTGGTTCTTCTGATGTTGTTCACACAGGAGACCATGTTGAGACATTCTCTACATCCAGAGAGCAACAGCAGGAAGATCACAGAGCTAAGAGGTCTCACCACTGCCCACATTGTGAGGAGATTTTCCCAATTCTATCAAAGCTAAAAATACACCTAAAAATGCAAAGAGGAGAGAATCTGTATTCCTGCACTGACTGTGAGAAGAGCTTCACAACATCAAGGGCTCTGACAGTTCATCAGAGAGAGCACACTGGAGAAAAGTATTACTCCTGCACTGACTGTGGGAAATGCTTCAATAGATCATCTAAATTAACCATTCATCAGAGAGTGCACACAGGAGAGAAGCCTTACTCCTGCTCCGATTGTGGATCGAGTTTCTCCCAATATGGCCACTTAAAATCACACCAACGTATACACACCGGAGAGAAGCCATACTTCTGCGCTGACTGTGGGAATAGCTTCACAACATCGAGGGCTCTGACAATTCATCAGAGAGTGCACACTGGAGAGAAGCCTTATTTCTGCGCTGACTGTGGGAAGAGTTTCTCCCGATTGGACACTTTAAAAAATCACCAATTAATACATCAAGGACAGAAGCCGTACTCCTGCTCTGACTGTGGGAAATGCTTCATTAAATCAGCTAAATTAACCATTCATCAGAGAGTGCACACTGGAGAGAAGCCTTACACCTGCTCTGACTGTGGAGAGAGTTTCTCCCGATTGGATGCCTTAAAAAGTCACCAACTAATACATAAAGGACAGAAACCTTACGTCTGCTCTGACTGTGGGAAGAGTTTCTCTCAACTGGGAAACTTAAAAACCCACCAACGTATACACTCAGGAGAGAAGCCATTCTCCTGTTCTGACTGTGGGATGGGATTCTCAGTATCGGGCAACCTAAAAACCCACCAACGTATACATAAAGGAGAGAAGCCATTCTCCTGCACTGATTGTGGGAAGAGTTTCTCCATGTCAGGCAACTTAAAAACCCACCTACGTATCCATAAAGGAGAGAAGCCTTACTCCTGTTCTGACTGTGGGAAATGCTTCAAAACATCAGCAGAGGTAAATGTTCATTGGAGAACACACACAGGAGAGAAGCCTTACCACTGTGACTGTGGGAAAAGTTTCTCCAGGTTGAATACCTTAAAAACCCACCAACGTATACACACAGGCGAAAAGCCATTCTCCTGCTCTGTCTGTGGGAAGAGTTTCTCTGTATCATGCAACCTAAAAACCCACCAACGTATACACACAGGAGTGAAGCCTTACTCCTGCTCTGACTGTGGGAAGAGTTTCTCCATATCGGGCAACCTAAAAACCCACCATTGTATACATAAAGGAGAGAAGCCTTACTCCTGCTCTGCTCGTGGTAAATGCTGAGGTAAACGTTCATTGCAGAACACACAGGAGAGAAGCCTTACCACTGTGACTGTGGACAAGAGTTTCTCCAGATTGTTTACCTTAAAAACACACCAACATAAAGGAGAGAAGCATCATCAGTTCTCTCAGACCAGCGGAGAGTAAAGTCACTCCATCACTTAATTCTCATCTCATAAAGGAAGTTAATTTGATCAAAAGAGGAAAGCATAGCACACTGTTGTTTCTCACTGTGCAGTGGAAGAGGAGCGTTTTCTACAACGTTAGCCTCTACTTTACTGATCGGTGGGTTTTGTTAGCTTCTACTGTAGAGATATTGAGATCACCATGGATTTGCCCTTAGGGTTGAATACCCTCTGAGGTGTCTCTCATTGAAACAATAAAGTCTGAGGGTTGACTGGCTGGTACTGCTTTCATCTAAACTTTTCTGTGGTAATGAGCTGGTAGACAACATATATCAGATAGAGATGGTGTGATGATCAGTTCTCTGTGGTAATGAGCTGTTAGACACAACATGTATCAGATAGAGATGGTGTGATGATCAGTTTTCTGTGGGAATGAGTTAGTAGATACAACATGTATCAGATAGAGATCATCAGTTTTCACCATAAATTTGGCTGGATTATTTGTTGCTACTAAACGACTACATGTTTAATGATACACAGGCTACTAAACGACATGTTTAATGATACACAGGCTACTAAATGACTACATGTTTAATGATACACAGGCTACTAAACAACATGTTTAATGATACATTACTAAACGACATGTTTAATGATACACAGTACTAAATGCTACTAAACGACTAAATGACATGTTTAATGATACACAGGCTATGAAACGACTACATGTTTAATGATACACAGGCTACTAAATGACAACATGTTTAATGATACACAGGCTACTAAACGACTACATGTTTAATGATACACAGGCTACTAAACGACTACATGTTTAATGATACACAGGCTACTAAATGACAACATGTTTAATGATACACAGGCTACTAAACGACATGTTTAATGATACACAGGCTACTAAACGACATGTTTAATGATACACAGGCTACTAAATGACTACATGTTTAATGATACACAGGCTACTAAATGACAACATGTTTAATGATACATAGGCTACTAAACGACATGTTTAATGATACACAGGCTACTAAACGACTACATGTTTAATGATACACAGGCTACTAAACGACGACATGTTTAATGATACACAGGCTACTAAATGACAACATGTTTAATGATACACAGGCTACTAAACGACATGTTTAATGATACACAGGCTACTAAACGACATGTTTAATGATACACAGGCTACTAAACAACAACATGTTTAATGATACACAGGCTACTAAACGACATGTATAATGATACACAGGCTACTAAACGACATGTTTAATGATACACAGGCTACTAAATGACTACATGTTTAATGATACACAGGCTACTAAATGACAACATGTTTAATGATACATAGGCTACTAAACGACATGTTTAATGATACACAGGCTACTAAACGACTACATGTTTAATGATACATAGGCTACTAAACGACATGTTTAATGATACACAGGCTACTAAATGACAACATGTTTAATGATACACAGGCTACTAAATGACAACATGTTTAATGATACACAGGCTACTAAACGACATGTTTAATGATACACAGGCTACTAAACGACATGTTTAATGATACACAGGCTACTAAACGACATGTTTAATGATACACAGGCTACTAAACGACAACATGTTTAATGACACACAGGCTACTAAACGACAACATGTTTAATGATACACAGGCTACTAAATGACAACATGTTTAATGATACACAGGCTAAAACTGCATGTTTAATGATACACAGGCTACTAAACGACATGTTTAATGATACACAGGCTACTAAACAACATGTTTAATGATACACAGGCTACTAAATGACAACATGTTTAATGATACACAGGCTACTAAACGACATGTTTAATGATACACAGGCTACTAAATGACAACATGTTTAATGATACACAGGCTATGAAACGACATGTTTAATGATACACAGGCTACAAATGACAACATGTTTAATGATACACAGGCTACTAAATGACATGTTTAATGATACACAGGCTATAAACGACATGTTTAATGATACACAGGCTACTAAACGACTATGTTTATGATACAGGTCTACTTTTAACAACATTTTTAATGATACAGTCTATGACCTGTTTAATGTGGATAACGACATTGATCTTTGACAATACATTTTTAATGATACACAGGCTTGAAACGACATGTTTAATGATACACAGGCTTGAAACGACTACATGTTTAATGATATTCTAAATGACAACATTTTAATGATACAGCAGGCTACTAAACGACATGTTTAATGATACACAGGCTATGAAACTGTAATGTTTATTAAGTTGTCCTACATTTGTCCTTTAGTCATTGATGATGAACATGTTTGGATAACTGCATTGATCTGCCAATACATTTTGTACGTGTATTTGTGTTGGTCAATCTTTCTCTCTGTATTATTCTTGTGTACAGCTGCTGGAGTACCAGGCAGATGGGGGTAGAACTGGTCAAGATGCTCTTCTGATGGGTAGCAGCTGAGAAAGTCTATGACCTTAAATCTTTGGGGCTTTCCCATGACAAATATTATTTAGTCTACTGCTTGGTCCTAGTGATTTACTGGGCCGTACGCACTACCCTCTGTAGCGCCTTATCAGATGCAGAACAGTTGCCATACCAGGCAGAGATGCAACTGGTCAAGATGCTCTTGATGGTGCAGCTGTAGAACTTTTCAGGATCTGGGGACCCATACCAAATATTTTTAGTCTCCTGAGAATATTGAAATATACTAATTCCTTATCAATGTCTGAATTTCTGAACTAAATGTTGATGTTTTGCGGAGTGTGTACCACTGTATGGAGAGTGGGGAATAGAAGCAAAGTTTATCTGTAGTATTGATGTTTTGCTGAGTGTGTACCGCCTTGTTGTCATGGAAATTCTAACGAGAAAGGAGAGAGACTAGATTCTTCAAACAACCTGAATTTTAATTCAGATTTGCCAAACTGAGACTGGTCAAACATAACCTCGATGGTGTATGGTTGAGAGCCCAGTGATACAAAGATAGGTTATTTTATAGCACAACATTCTACCCAATAATCATAGGTGCAGAGTGAAGAGGCGTTCTCCTTTTCTCTAGGCCCTAGCCAATAGGACACATGCCAGGGCCCCTCAGCTCATCATGCTGAGTCATGTTGACTATGTTACTTTGTTCGTCTCAGCAATAGGATGCATTATTATGGGGTCACGTCATATTGAATTCAAAAAAAAAAAATTGTGAACATTTAAAAATAAAGTTGAGAATGTAAACATATTTTCGAGGATGGGTGAAATAATGGATGTTTAAATCAAAAACCACTCAATTCAAATATTTAAAAAAACAATTTGTCTTGTTTTTTAAAATGATTTGCTTACAAGTTTTGGGGTTTTGCTTTTGATATCTTATTTTTGTTTACAATTCTATACATTTTGCTTTCAATTGATTGGTTTTTGATTTAAACATCTATTATTTCACCCGTCCTCAAAAATATGTTTACATTCTCAACTTTATTTTTATGTTCACAAATGATTTTGAATTCAATACATATGGCGTGAAATTGACCCCGTACATTATCATGGTTGCAAGCTATGTTGGCGCTACATCTAGACGTTAAGGAGAAAGAGGTACAGAGAATATTTAGGAGAAAGAGGAACAGAGAATATTTAGGAGAAAGAGGAACAGAGAATATTTAGGAGAAAGATGTACAGAGAATATTTAGGAGAAAGAGGTACAGAGAATATTTAGGAGAAAGAGGAACAGAGAATATTTAGGAGAAAGAGGAACAGAGAATATTTAGGAGAAAGAGGAACAGAGAATATTTAGGAGAAAGAGGAACAGAGAATATTTAGGAGAAAGAGGAACAGAGAATATTTAGGAGAAAGAGGAACAGAGAATATTTAGAAAAGAGGTACAGAGAATATTTAGGAGAAAGAGGAACAGAGAATATTTAGGAGAAAGAGGAACAGAGAATATTTAGGAGAAAGAGGAACAGAGAATATTTAGGAGAAAGAGGGACAGAGAATATTTAGGAGAAAGAGGTACAGAGAATATTTAGGAGAAAGAGGACAGAAATATTTAGAGAAAGAGGAACAGAGAATATTTAGGAGAAAGAGGAACAGAGAATATTTAGGAGAGAAAGAATATTTAGGAACAGAGAATATTTAGGAGAAAGAGTTAAGAGAATATTTAGGAGAAAGAAGAACAGAGAATATTTAGGAGAAAGAGGAACAGAGAATATTTAGGAGAAAGAGGAACAGAGAATATTTAGGAGAAAGAGGAAGAGAATATTTAGGAGAAAGAGGAACAGAGAATATTTAGGAGAAAGAGGAACAGAGAATATTTAGGAGAAAGAGGAACAGAGAATATTTAGGAGAAAGAGGAACAGAGAATATTTAGGAGAAAGAGGAACAGAGAATATTTAGGAGAAAGAGGTACAGAGAATATTTAGGAGAAAGAGGTACAGAGAATATTTAGGAGAAAGAGGGACAGAGAATATTTAGGAGAAAGAGGAACAGAGAATATTTAGGAGAAAGAGGAACAGCCCTAAGAGGAAGCCACAGAGAAACTTGTGAAGTCTGCAGTGCTTGTTCTCTTATGGTCATAGGTCTATTTACCCACACACAAGTTCATTAATGCAGTAGTTTAAGCATTTAATCACAAACAAACAGTAATTCCTAATAATCTTAATTTCTGTCACCACACTCTGTAAAGCTGGGATATATCAGTTACGTAGTAAGAGCGTTCGTGTAAAACCTGATGCAATGCAAGAAGTCTAAAAAGTGTAAAGTGTTTGCAGACAGAAGGAATATGTTATTGAAGAGTCTGAATGTAAAATGTTTCAACTGTGGTGGGGGTCATATTCCTGAATTCCCAGAGTGCCCTGTTAGGGTGAAAGAGGTTGAGGGGTCAAGGATCAGGGCTGTACAGCAAATCGCCAATGTGGAGACAGTGAAGAGAGTTGAAGGGGAAAAAGGCCACAGGTTTGAAGAAAATCGCAACCAGTTGCAAATATTGTAGGTCATTTAAGTGATCTGGATACACTTATTGCGAAGAAGATGGATTTTGTAGCATTTATAGCCACAGTTATTAATTGTACTGCACAAGAAATCCAGTAAGATGGACATCCTTATATCTGCATTTGAGGAGTTGTTGGGCCTCCAAGACCTCACTGCAACAGAAAAGCAGGCTGATTCAGTCTAATTTAATAAATGTTGATAGTTTGTATGGATTCGTCTTTATATTTATTTATTTATTACCCACTTGTAGTGTAGGTGGCAGAATGCCATTATACCAAAAATAAGATGTCACCAAAGGGTTTTATAACCAAGATAAACTACCGCCTTCCAACGGGACCAAATTAGTCAGTGTGCAGAATAAGCAAGGAGCTGGGCAGAGCCAAGCACGAGCTAGCAAGATCCTAGTGGCGCATTCTAGCATTCATCTGCATATTTCGTTCGGTAACGTCAATTCGCCTTTGCACACCTTATAAACGACGCGATTTGCACGCCTTATAAACGACGCGATTTGCACGCCTTATAAACGACGCGATTGTTAACTTTTGCAAGGGTGAAGTCTACTAACCTTATTCTACTCTTTTCATAGCATTTTAGTTTTGGGAACAAAAAACTGTATTGAGATCAGATGTTTCTTCGATGAGAAAATGCTAAATGTCGGGTAAAATCCATCTCTTTCCATCTTCTCCTACTGCCAGCCAGAGTGTAAACGCCAAGCGGATGCTTCACATTTTATACATCCGGTGAAATATCTGTCTCATTGTTCCATCTGTGATGTCGCTGTTGAACTGTGGTCGTGGAGGAACAGGAAGTAAAAACAACAACAGAGAAAGCCGCAGAACTGTGCTGTCGAAACGATAGCTGTTGTATTACTACAGGTATGTAATACCACATTTTAAACCTCATTTCGAAAGAATATGTCATAACATATCAGGTAACAAATCCGTAGACTATCGTGTTCGGTGTAACGTTTGGTAAATGTTTTATGTGCTGTTTTTCCCCCCCGTTAAACCGAATGAGGTGAAGAACGCGATAAAAGTTATTTTACAAGTCACATAGCTAGAGACCTTGGTTTGTCTAAGTGAATGTACATTTCAGCAAGGTCATTTCATAAAGAATCCATTTATTTGATATTTCTAAATTAGTGACGCGAGCTGCTAAAATGGCGGCGCCAACAACTGCGTCACCAGACTTCAGTACAGGCAGTGCGGATGCATCAGAGACAGAGAGTAGATGATCGCTCGGAAATCCCGCTCACTGCTCCGGCTTTCCAAATGCTCGGCTAAAAACGGCATTTAGTTTACAGGAAAGACAATTGCCGCTCCCTTTCATTAAAATCACAATGTGGCCAACACCCATCTATTTTTGTGACTACACGGACCTACCATTTTGGTTTTGAAGTATTGAAAACAAGCCATTTGATTTGAATTAAAAGTTTTTAATAAGCATGAAAAGGTGAACTTAAGAAGCGCTCATTTCAAATAGGCTACCTGTCATATTAAACAGCACATAACACTATGAATAGGCCAGGTGCCGGACAGGGAGCCCAAGAAGGAAATTAATCATTTAGGTGATATTATTTCAATGATTTATTTCAAGGCAATAGCCAACAAGGAAATACATTGTGAAGCGAGCGCGACTAGGGTTGCCAACTTTCTCACTACCAAGTAAGGTACAAAAGGTGGCGTGCACGGTGACACGGTGGTGTGGGTATGGTGTTATGGGAATGAATATGTGACACGGCGGTGTGGGTATGGTGTTATGGGAATGAATGTGACACTATGGTGTTATGGGAATGAATGTGACACTATGGTGTTATGGGAATTAATATGTGACACGGCGGTGTGGGTATGGTGTTATGGGAATGAATGTGACACTATGGTGTTATGGGAATGAATGTGGTGTTATGGGAATGAATATACAGTGGATTCAATTGGAAAGGCAAAAGGTATTATGAGTTATGTGATCTGGGCAAGTAGCTTTCAGAATGCGATTGGACATGATCTGCTGCATAGGCTGTGATGTCTAATATCCTGCTCATGCTTTTCCAGACAGTTCATCAGAGCTTGATGTTTGCCATTTGCAGTTTCATCACTGTCTACATTAAAAGTCAAGAAACTTGCACTGCACCATCAGACACAGAGAAATATCTCACGCACACTGGAAACATTTGTCTATTTCCCTTGTTTGAGGCATCACTGGCAACTGAGAAATACACGCTCACCTTCCGTAGGAGGCAGATCATCATTTTCCGCAGTAGACGTCACGAAGAATGCGCCGATATTGCTAGCGCCTTTAGCTAGCGTGACCTAGTGTATTTCTGTGGATGCATGCGGAGTTAGGTCACTCTCCCCTCCATTGGCCAATTGAGAATTCCTGACGGCATAAAGTACAGAAAGCTTTCGTCGAGTCACCACTGACGGGCTTAACCCACGTCTTTGTTACTTCACGTTGTTTGCTGTAGCTGCACAGCCTTCTCTTTTTTTTGCAGGTTTATCCATATTTCCTTGATATGCAAAACCGAGCGAACAACAACAGAAATGACTTTGCAGGATTTGGCGCGTTTACGCTATACTGTGATTGGATGAATATACGGGACAAGGGAGGTCTCGTATGGGACAAACCAATTTAGCCCAATATAAGGGACATCCCGGCTAATACGGTACAGTTGGCAACCCTAAGTGCGACACAAGACTGGTAGGGAGTCAGGGACTTTAAGCGCTCAGCATTTTTAACAGCATTTAGTTGTATTAAATCGGCCTATAATACCGGTAATATAGAATATACAGTGCATTCAGACCCCTTGACTTTTCCCACATTTTATTACATTAAAGTTAGTGTTATTCTGAAATGGATTAAATCGTTTTTTTCCTTCAACAATCTACACACAATACCCCATAATGACAAAGCAAAAACTGTTTTTTAGACATTTTTGTCAATTTATCAAAAAAAGTATATATATAGCATTTCCACATTCAGACCCTTTACTCAGTACTTTGTTGAAGCACCTTTGGCAGCGATTACAGCCTTGAGGCTTCTGGGTATGACGCTACAAGCTTGGCACACCTGTATTTGGGGAGTTTCTCCCATTGTCTGCAGATCCTCTCAAGCTCTGTCAGGTTGGATGGTTAACGTCGCTGCACAGCTATTCTCAGGTCTCTCCCAAGATGTTCGATCAAAAGTCCAGGCTCTAGCTGGGCCACTCAAGGACATTCAGAGACTTGTCCCGAAGCCACTCTTGTGTGGTCTGTGTGTTTAGGGTCATGGTCCTGTTGGAAGGTGAACCTTCGCCCCAGTCTGAGGTATTGAGTATTCTGGGCCCGTTTTCATCGAGGATCTCTCTGTACTTTGCTCTGTTCATCGTTCCCTCGTTCCTGACTAGTCTCACAATCCCTGCCTCTGAAAGACATCCCCACAGCATGATGCTTCCACCAGATGTGACGCTTGGCATTCAGGCCAAAGAGTTCAATCTTGGTTTAATCAGACCATAAAATCTTGTTCCTCATGGTATGAGAGTCCTTTAGGTGCCTTTTGGTAAACTCCAAGCAGTCTGTCATGTGGCTTTTACTGAGGAGTGGCTTCCATCTGGCTACTCTACCATAAAGGCCTGATTGTTGGAGTGATACAGAGTTGATTGTCCTTCTGGAAAGTTCTCCCATCTCCACAGAGGAACTCTGGAGCTCTGTCAGAGTGACCATCGGGTTCTTGGTCACCTCCCTGACCGAGGCCCTTCGCCGCCGATTGCTAAGTTTGGCCGGGCGGCCAGCTCTAGGAAAGGTCTTGGTGGTTCCAACTTCTTCCATTTAAAAATGATGAAGGCCGCTATACTTGGGGGACCTTCAATGCTTCAGAAATGTTGTTGGTACCTTCCCCAGATTTGTGCCTCGACACAATCCTGTCTCGGAGCTCTATGGACAATTCCTTCAACCTCATGGCTTGGTTTTTGCTCCGACATGAACTGTGGGACCAGGTGTGTGCCTTTCTATATTTTCATTTTATTTTACTAGGCAAGTCAGTTAAGAACAAATTCTTATTTTCAATGACTGCCTAGGAACAGTGGGTTAACTGCCTGTTCAGGGGCAGAACGACAGATTTGTACCTTGTCAGCTCGGGGATTTGAACTTGCAACCTTTCGGTTACTAGTCCAACGCTCTAACCACTAGGCTACCCTGCCGCCTGTTCAATCAATTGATTTTTACCACATGTGGACTCTAATCAAGTTGTAGAAACATCTCAAGGATGATCAGTGGAAACAGGATGTACCTGAGCTCAATGTCAAGTCTCATAGCAAAGGGTCAGAATACTTATGTAAATTAGGTATTTCTATATATTTTTTGAATATATTTGCTAAAATGTATAAAAAAAACCTGTTTTTGCTTTGTCATTATGTGTTATTGTGTGTCGATTGATGAGGAGAAAAATGATTTAATCCATTTTAGAACAAGGCTGTAACATAACAACATTTTGAAAAAGGAAAGGGGTCTGAATACTTTCTGAATGCTCTGTAGGCTGTGACTTGCTTAGGCTCAGTGACTTTGAATTTATATTTAGAAACAGCAGTTTGGCCAGAGTTTGTTTGCTTCTGGATCATGTGATGGTGCCTGGAGAGTAGGTCAGCAGTGGAGAATATCCTCTCTGTGCTTGCAGAGCCTCTGGGGATGGAAAACACCTGTTTTGTCACTCTTTCCAGGCTGGGCAGGGATGTAGAGCCTCTGGGGATGGAAAACACCTGTTTAGCCACTCTTTCCAGGCTGGGCAGGGATGCAGAGCCTCTTGGGATGGAAAACACCTGTTTTGTCACTCTTTCCAGGCTGGGCAGGGATGCAGAGCCTCTGGGGATGGCAAACACCTGTTTAGCCACTCTTTCCAGGCTGGGCAGGGATGCAGAGTTGTTGTTGTTCTTCCTATAGAAAGGCCTTAAAGTTTTTAGGCAAAATAACTCAAACCTAAATATAAAGCTCCTTGAAAGTGTGACTATGCCAGAGGCCTATTGGGCCTAATTCAATGATGGCTTATTGAATAGATAATATAACCAAAATGAAGGAAACTTTTAAGATATCTGATTTTTAGTTTATAAATACTTTGCTACAATGACACACTTCAATAGCTACCCACCTCGTTCCTTTCTTTTAGCATGTGCATTAATTAAACTACACCATCATGCTTTCAGGATAGATCTTTTCAGATTCCACAATGGTTCTTTAGTTGTGGACATTTACATCACAAGAAATGGCTCTTGGTCCTCATCTTTGTAAGTCACCTCAATTTTGCACCTGTGTATTTTTTTTTAAAATCAGTTTCTTTATGAAAATATTTAGCGAACTCCCATGACTGTAGCTAAAGCAAGGGGTTATAGCAGCACACAAGTAGACTACCAATACAAGCTGGGCCCTGAGCTCATGAAGTGAGCGCTGCTGGAGAGAGATTGGAGCGGGCGAGAAGGCTGACACTCCAGCCGGTGGGCATCTTGCTCCGTGCCCCAGTCACAATGAGCTTGCTCTTACTCTGATCAGAGAGAGACTATTTCACGGCCGCACTACTGTTTTGAAGCTGAATGTAATGATTATCAGTTTTCTACATGTGTACTAATGTTCAGACACTTAAGTTGTTTCTGTCTTGATCTATAATTGTTAATATGGTGTGAATGGGAATGTGTGTGACTGAAATAATAGTTAAGACCAGGTTATTGTAAAATAGCACATAGTGCTGCTTAAAACATACTAACTTTGTACGAAATGGGCTTTTTCATTTATTTGAAATCAGGATATCTACTATAGGTTAAAGTGGACTTACGTTGTGTCATTTTAAAGTGTGTACTTTGTGTCTAATGTGAATGAATGAATGTTTGGTTCTCAATGCTTAGGTACCTGATCTATTGAAGTGAGAATTGAACAAGAATAAATAATCCTGTATTTTTAGAGAATAAAGAAAGTGCCAGAACTGTCAAGACAATTAACTTCTTGTGTCTGTTTCTCATTGTTACTACAGGACGACTAGAATTAAGTCTGAGGCCGGTAACATCCACAGTGAGGACAAACCCAGCCTGCCTCTCTCCTTCCACACTGAGTCCAAACCTACAGTCACTGGGTCCTGATTGTGACAGTGGAGCCCAGTTTGCTCTGCAGGATCCAGAGATGGCATCAGTGAAGCTGGAAGACTGCAGTCAAACACTGGAGCTGAATGTCAAAATTAAAGATGAAGAAGAGGAGGAGAAGATTGGGACAACTGTTACTCATGGTAAGAGCAGGTTCTGTCTCAGTCTGTTGTTTGTTCCAACTTCCCACTGTGAATGAAACGTTGCAGTAGAACTGTTTCATGATAAACTGTTTCAATGAGAAGGTAGATGTTATTTCATGCTACTGACACTTGCCTGGTTTAACACTAGTAAAGGGAGTGTTTTATTCATTGAGCTGTCTGGAGTGATCAGAGAGGAGACTAAAGAAGTGAAGTAGACAAACTGCCAGTGTTTTAAAGTTCTATGAAATAAGTCTGTAGTTACGAACCCTTGTGATGCTGATTGGAGGATGATATGAAATAAGTCTGTAGTTACGAACCCTTGTGATGCTGATTGGAGGATGATATGAAATAAGTCTGTAGTTACGAACCCTTGTGATGCTGATTGGAGGATGATATGAAATAAGTCTGTAGTTACGAACCCTTGTGATGCTGATTGGAGGATGACACGCCCCTTTTTAGCTTTCATCTCTTATCCACTTTTAGAATAGTTTTATTCCCCAGTATTGTACAGCCTACTGATATGAATACATACAGTACCAGCCTACTGATATGAATACATACAGTACCAGCCTACTGATATGAATACATACAGTACCAGCCTACTGATATGAATACATACAGTACCAGCCTACTGATATGAATACATACAGTACCAGCCTGTTGATATGAATACGTACAGTACCAGCCTGCTGATATGAATACGTACAGTACCAGCCTACTGATATGAATACATATGTCACCCGGTACAGACAGAAGAGGACTGGCCCCTTCTGGTTCCTCTCTGTTTCTTTCTAGGTTCCTGACTTCTAGGGAGTTTTTCCTGGCTGCTGTGCTTCTACATCTGCATTGCTTGCTCTTTGGGTTTTTGTAAAGCACTTTCTGACAACTGCAGACGTAAAAAGGGCTTCATCATATACAATTGATTGACATGTATATCACACCAACTGACTGGTTCTTCTGATGTTCTTCACACAGGACACCATGTTGAGACATTCTCTACATCCAGAGAGCAACAGCCGGAAGATCACAGAGCTAAGAGGTCTCACCACTGCCCACATTGTGAGGAGATTTTCCCAATTCTATCAAAGCTAAAAATACACCTAAAAATACACACTGGCGAGAATCCGTATTCCTGCTCTGACTGTGGGAAGACTTTCTCCCGATTGGATACCTTAAAAACGCATGAACGTATACATACAGGAAATGATCCGTATTTCTGTACTGACTGTGGGAAAAGCTTCACAACATCAGGAACTCTGACAATTCATCAGAGAGTGCACACTGGAGAGAAGCCTTACTCCTGCTCTGACTGTGGGAAGAGGTTCTCTCAACAGATCCATTTACAAAAACACCAACATATTCATACTGGAGAGAAGCCTTACTGCTGCTCTGACTGTGGGAAGAGTTTCTCTCAACAGAACCACTTAAAATGTCACCAGCGAATACATACAGGCGAGAAGCCTTACTCCTGCCCTGACTGTGGGAAGAGTTTCATCCGATTGGATATTTTAAAATGCCACCAGCGAATACATACAGGAGAGAAGCCTTATTGCTGCTCTGAGTGTGGGAAGAGTTTCTCCCAACTGGGTAACTTAAAAACACACCAACTTATACATAACGGAGAGAAGCCTTACTCCTGCTCTGATTGTGGTAAGTGCTTCACAACATCAACTGATGTAAAAGTTCATAAAAGAGCACACACAGGAGAGAAGCCTTACTACTGCTCTGACTGTGGGAAGAGTTTCTCCAGATTGTATACCTTAACAACACACCAACGTATACATAAAGGAGAGAAGCATTATCAGTTCTCCCAGACCAGCTAAAATTAAAGTCATTACATCACTTAATTCTCCAGAAATCATAGTATACTCTATTGTATTCCTGTTGTTTCTCACTGTGAGAAAAGGGAGCACCTCTCTTTCTCTACTGATCAGTGAGCATCTTGTCAGTTTTGGTGTGTTTTGTTAGCTTCTACTGTAAAGATATTGAATGACCTTGGATTTGCCCTTAGGGTGGAATACACTCTGAGGCTGGTTGACTGGGTGGTGCTGCTTCCCAGTTTTCTGTGGGAATGAGCTGGGACACTGTATCAGATAGAGATGGTGTTGATTGTTAATTCAGACACTATGTAGATAAGATGCCTTGTAAAGTTTTTATGATCAGGTTCTGTGGTAATGAGCTGGTAAAATAATGACTCAAACATGTATCTAGAGATTGTGATGATCTCTCTGTGGTAATGAGCTGGTAGACACTACATGTATCAGATTGAGATTCCTGTGATAGGTCTCTGTGGTAATGAGCTGGCAGACACAACATGTATCAGATAGAGATGGTGTGAATGAATGAGCTGGAGACAGCATGTATCAGATAGAGATTTGCCTCTGTGGTAATGAGCTGGTAGACAACATGTTGGTGTGACTCTGTGGTAATGAGCTGGTCAGACACAACATGTATCAGATAGAGATCTTGTCAGTTTTGGTGTAATTGGTAGACTGTATCTAGTAAAGATATTGAATGATCCTCTGTGGTAATGAGCTGGTAGACAGCATGTATCTAGAGATGGTGTGAATCAGAATGAGCTGGTAGACACATGTATCAGATGAGATGGTGTGATGATCAGGTCTCTGTGGTAATGAGCTGGTAGACAGATGTATCAGATAGAGATGGTGTGATGATCAGTTCTGTGGGAATGAGCTGGCAGACACTACATGTATCAGATAGAGATGGTGTGATGATCAGTTCTCTGTGGTAATGAACTGGCAGACACTACATGTATCAGATAGAGATGGTGTAATGAGCTGGTAGACACAACATGTATCAGATAGAGACGGTGTGATGATCAGTTCTCTGTGGTAATGAGCTGGTAGACACAACATGGTGAGATGGTGTGATGATCAGGTCTCTGTGGTAATGAGCTGGTAGACACAACATGTATCAGATAGAGACGGTGAGTTCTCTGTGGTAATGAGCTGGTAGACAACATGTATCAGATAGAGATGGTGTGATGATCAGGTCTCTGTGGTAATGAGCTGGTAGACACTACATGTATCAGATAGAGATGGTGTGATGATCAGGTCTCTGTGGTAATGAGCTGGCAGACACAACATGTATCAGATAGAGATGGTGTGATGATCAGGTCTCTGTGGTAATGAGCTGGTAGACAGCATGTATCAGATGAGATGGTGTGATGATCAGGTCTCTGTGGTAATGAGCTGGTAGACAACATGTATCAGATAGAGATGGTGTGATGATCAGGTCTCTGTGGTAATGAGCTGGTAGACACAACATGTATCAGATAGAGATGGTGTGATGATCAGTTCTCTGTGGTAATGAGCTGGTAGACAGCATGTATCAGATAGAGATGGTGTGATGATCAGGTCTCTGTGGTAATGAGCTGGTAGACACAACATGTATCAGATAGAGATGGTGTGATGATCAGTGGTCTCTGTGGTAATGAGCTGGTAGACACTACATGTATCAGATAGAGATGGTGTGATGATCAGTTCTCTGTCTCTGTGGTGGTGTAATATGAGCTGGTAGACACAACATGTATCAGATAGAGACGGTGTGATGATCAGTTCTCTGTGGTAATGAGCTGGTAGACACAACATGTATCAGATAGAGATGGTGTGATGATCAGGTCTCTGTGGTAATGAGCTGGTAGACACAACATGTATCAGATAGAGACAGACAGACAACATGTATCAGATAGAGATGGTGTGATGATCAGGTCTCTGTGGTAATGAGCTGGTAGACAGCATGTATCAGATAGAGATGGTGTGATGATCAGGTCTCTGTGGTAATGAGCTGGTAGACAGCAGCATGTATCAGATAGAGATGGTGGTGATGATCAGGTCTCTGTGGTAATGAGCTGGTAGACACAACATGTATCAGATAGAGATGGTGTGATGATCAGGTCTCTGTGGTAATGAGCTGGTAGACAGCATGTATCAGATAGAGATGGTGTGATGATCAGGTCTCTGTGGTAATGAGCTGGTAGACAGCATGTATCAGATAGAGATGGTGTGATGATAGAGATGGTGTGATGATCAGGTCTCTGTGGTAATGAGCTGGTAGACACAGACATGTATCAGATAGAGATGGTGTGATGATCAGGTCTCTGTGGTAATGAGCTGGTAGACACAACATGTATCAGATAGAGATGGTGTGATGATCAGTTCTCTGTGGTAATGAGCTGGTAGACAGCATGTATCAGATAGAGATGGTGTGATGATCAGGTCTCTGTGGTAATGAGCTGGTAGACAGCATGTATCAGATAGAGATGGTGTGATGATCAGGTCTCTGTGGTAATGAGCTGGTAGACAGCATGTATCAGATAGAGATGGTGTGATGATCAGGTCTCTGTGGTAATGAGCTGGTAGACAGCATGTATCAGATAGAGATGGTGTGATGATCAGGTCTCTGTGGTAATGAGCTGGTAGACACAGCATGTATCAGATAGAGATGGTGTGATGATCAGGTCTCTGTGGTAATGAGCTGGTAGACACAACATGTATCAGATAGAGATGGTGTGATGATCAGGTCTCTGTGGTAATGAGCTGGTAGACACAACATGTATCAGATAGAGATGGTGTGATGATCAGGTCTGTGGTAATGAGCTGGTAGACACAACATGTATCAGATAGAGATGGTGTGATGATCAGTTTAATGGTGACACTGATGATGATCAGGTCTCTGTGGTAATGAGCTGGTAGACACAACATGTATCAGATAGACCTGGTGTGATGATCAGTTTTCACCACTAGTTTGGGGGATTATTTGATTTACTAAACAACTAATTGTTTAATTAAATACAGGTTATGAAACAACTACATTTGTTTATTCAGTTGCACTTTAAAACTAGATTAGCTATTTTTGTCATTGATGATGAATATGTTTAGATAGCTGCAACTTAACTGATCTGCCGATTTACTAAATAAATAATAATAAACAATTTAAAAAAACATTCAATTGTACATGAATATTAGATCTGACAGTATGAATGGTTCTGGTTCTTCATATGGTTGTAGTTCTTCAGTTCTTCATATTAGATCTGACAGTATGAATGGTTCTTATGGTTGTATTGGTTCTTATGGTTGTATTCAGTTCTTCATATTAGATCTGACAGTATGAATGGTTCTTATGGTTGTATTCAGTTCTTCATATTAGATCTGATGAATGGTTCTTACTGAGTGCCTGGAGTGTTTTTGTATGACTACAGTCAGGAGTTCTCTCTGACCCGGTGATGTCACCAGGACAGAACCACATGTCTCTATTACACTCCAGCCCAGAATGTGGCAGTGATGTACAGTTAATGTTGGTTTGCACACTACCAATAAACACCATAGAAGAAGAATGTATACTTAGTGACCACACCCATTCACCATGCTGCAAAACATTGGGTGTGCATTCAGTGACCACACACAATGAAACATTTTGTAAGTACATTTATTTTGAAAACATCAGGTTTTTTGTTAATTGTTTCTAGTGCTGGGGAATCAAAGTTTCCTGAATCATTGAGGTCTTCCAGCCAATTGTGTTGAAAATAGGGTGAGGCACAGGGGCTACTAACATCTTACTACACAACATACACTTAGTATTACTTTCTTAGCTACAGTATACACATCTCCCTGGCATATTACATAATTTATGCAGCAGCATTCAAGACATTTTTGGACTCACCTTGTTGTGCTGTGTTCACTTGAACAGGAAGGTTATGCGGCGGTCCTTCTTGTGTGCTCTAGAAAGAAGCCCGAGTTCCCAACTTGGAATTCAGAGTTGGATGACCGTTCAAAATGTTTTTTTGTTCTGTATTTTCACCAGTTGGAGTTTTATCCGAGTTCCCAGTTGTCTTGAACTCACTGAAGTCTGAGATTTCCCAGTTCTGACTTTCCAGTTGTTTTGAATGCAACAGAAGTCATGCTGGATTGACATTATGGCCAATGTATTCAAACTCTTCTGGCCCCTGGCGTTACCTCCTTTTTTGTGATATCCAATTGGTAGTTACGATTTTTTTCTCATTGCTGCAACTCCCCTACGGACTTGGCAAAGGTCGAGAGCCACACTGCTCGTTTAACTCAAGAGCCAAGCCGCACCAATGTGTTGGAGGAAACACCGTTGAACTGATGACCAAAGTCAGCTTGCAGTCGCCCGGCCCGCCACACAAGGGGTCGCTGGAGCACCATGAGACAAAGACATCCCAGCCAGCCAAACCCTCCCTAACTTGGACGATGCTGGACCAATTGTGCGCCTCATGGGTCATGTGATACAGCCTTGGATTGATCCCGGGGCTGCAGTGGCGCCTTGGCACTCATTGTTGAATTTACAGTTTCCAACTGAGCACTGAGCACCAATATACGTTTTATCTATAATTTCTCTTCTCTACAGATCCTGGTTCGATCCTGGGCTGGGTCACAACCGGCTGTGATCAGGGGTCTCATAGGGCAGCGCACGTGATTTGACGTCATTTTATCTGACCTTGAGATTTCTTGGGTGGCCATTTATAATGTGAGTCTATGCCAGCACCCAAGGGCCTAAAATTTTTTGAGCTCTACCCATAGATTTTGCGGTGACGTTTTGTCCCCATGAGTGACAGAACATTGAGCCAATCACGGCTCAACTAGAGAACATTATCAACCCCTACGCCCTGTATTCTCCACTGGCTACCCCACCACCACAGAAAGCACTGATCTGGGCTGAAACACCTGTATTTTGGAGCTGCCTTACTCAAGAAAGCAAAAAAGAGACCATGTTTGTATGCGGCTTTATTAACTCAAATTGATATTTATTTGTACTATTTTCTACATTGTAGAATAGTGAAGACATCAAAACTATTAAATAACACACATGGAATCATGTACTAACCTTCACTTTTGACTTTTTTGGTTGTCTTACAAACTAATGTAAAAGTATTTATTCAACCTTTAAACAAATAAAACATCCATGGACATATTTTGTGGTGACTGTAACTATAATGTTCTTATGTTATGTTCTTAAACAAAACATTCTTGCTCAGGACAGCAGGTTATATGTCTGTGAAATCTTCATAATTGTTGTAATAATCAGTCAGAACCTTATTGAACAGCGTTTACCACTTGCACCATGTACGATTAATGCAAACTCAACTAAAGCAGTGAGAACACATTGTTGTTGGATAAATAAACTAAATATCTAACATTGTTTTCCCATTTGGACTTTGTTGTGCTTTTATATGGTTGAAAGCGCAGTGATGATAGATTTAGGGCAGTGGTGACGCTGTCGTGGAAATTTTCTGTATTTACCAAATCATGAGAGCAAACCACACACAAGTCAGAGTTAGTTATCACAAAGTCCATCTTTAATTATATGAGCTCCATCACAACCCTGTGACTCTCAGATTAATTCAGTGTCTATCAATGAATTCTCTGAGAGTCCCTTACACATTGCAATTGAGATCCTTTATCGTAAAGACACATAGCCAGACAGCATTGGCATAATTTATTGTTCAGCTTTGTCTCCTAAACTATGTTCTTTTCTCAAACTCAGAACCATAAACCAATCCTCCATATCAACAGGCATATATCAAATCCATCCTATCTTGACAAGATCACAGAGACACATTTACTGGCACACAGACATTGTGGGGCCAAGAGATCTACGCTTGACCTCAACCCCTCTCTCCGGCCCAAGTAACTTAGTCTTGACAGAACAGATACTGCAACCCCGCCACAGTATTATACAAACACATTCTGATGAGAAGTGAATTATAAACATATGATGAATATAAAACATCTTACCTATGTTACCAACTAATTCTGATTATTCTCCAACAACGCTTCATTCAGTGCAGGTGGAACAGAGCCTGTTTTGAGCCCCACCTGTTTAACTAAAAAAATAAAAGGTTATTTTGGCATTAATACGTGTCACGTATCAGTTTGCAAACAATGTAAAAAAACATTGAGTTAATAAAGCCGCATACAAATATATATATATACATATAAAAAAATATATATATATATACATATAAATATATATATACACACTACTGGTCAAACGTTTTATAACACCTACTCATTCAAGGGTTTTTCTTTATTTTTACTATTTTCTACATTGTAGAATAATAGTGAAGACATCAAAACTATGAAATAACACACATGGAATCATGTAGTAACAAAAAAGTGTTAAACAAATCAAAATTGAGATTCTTCAAATAGCCACCATTTGCCTTGATGACAGCTTTGCACACTCTTGGCATTATCTCAACCAGCTTCATGAGGTAGTCACCTGGAATTCATTTCAATTAACAGGTGAGCCTTCTTAAAAGTTAATTTGTGGAATTTCTTTCCTTCTTAATGCGTTTGAGCCAATTAGTTGTGTTGTGACAAGATATTGATCCCTCAATCAATATGCCTATACAGAAGATAGCCCTATTTGGTTAAATACCATATTATGGCAAGAACAGCTCAAATAAGCAAAGAGAAATGACAGTCCATCATTACCTTAAGACATGAAGGTCAGTCAATACTGAAAATGCCAAGAACTTTGAAAGTTTCTTCAAGTGCAGTCGCAAAACCATCAAGCGTTTTGACCGCCACAGGAAAGGAAGACCCAGAGTTACCTCTACTGCAGAGGATAAGTTCATTAGAGTTACCAGTCTCAGAAATTGCAACCCAAATAAATGCTTCACAGAGTTCAAGTAACAGACACATCTCAACATCAACTGTTCATTGCAGACTGTGTGAATCAGGCTTCATGGTCAAATTGCTGCAAAGAAACCAGTACTAAAGGACACCAATAACTAAAGGACACCAATAAGAAGAAGAGACTTGCTTGGGTCAAGAAACATGACCAATGTTCATTAGACCGGTGGAAATTTGTCCTTTGGTCTCGAGTCCAAATTGGATATTTTTGGTTCCAAACGCTGTGTCTTTGTGATACGTGGTGTAGGTGAACAGATGATCTCCACATGTGTATTTCCCACCGTAAAGCATGGAGGAGGAGGCGTGATGGTGTGAGGGTGCTTTGGTGCTGCTTCCCTCTGCAGTTTTCTGTGGGAATGAGCTAGTAGACAACATGTATCATGATCAGTTATATCAGATAGAGATGGTGTGATGATCAGTTTTCACCACTAGTTTGGGATCATTCTTTACTACTAACTGACTATTTCTTTAATGATAAACAGGCTATGAAACGACGTCATATATTTATTAAATTGTCTTTTCAAAACTAGATGTATTATGTTAGTCATTGATAATTAATGTGTTTGGGAAAACCATATTCAAGCCAACTAAATTGATCTGCCAATGAAAAATAAAGTTTGCATATGAATTTATGCTGGTCAAACTTTTGTATAATAAATTACAATAAACAATGTTTCAAGTGACATATTTAGTTTGTTTCTGAAGCCAAGGAGGACAGGAAGTTGAAATGAGCATCTCACAACATCTCTACACATTGGGACAAGCCAATTTGTTATTCACCAATATTATCTCAATCAAATCAGTGATGACTGTTTAACAGTCTTATGGCCTGGAGATAGAAGCAGTTTCATTCTCTTGGTACCAGCTTTTATGCTCCTGAACCGTCTCCGCCTGATGGTAGCAGAGTGTCTCTGGTGGCTGAGGTTCTTGATGATCTTCTTGGCCTTCCACAGAGATCATCTACAATACATATGTAATGAGTTGAAAAACTTAGACACTAAAACAGACAACACTTTAGTTTTTTAAAACAAGGTTTATTTGTCGAGATAATCAATCTCACTTTTATATTCTACATGGTTTAGTAGTAGTTAGTCCATCAGTCCAATAATGTCGCTGTTGCACTGTGGTAGTGGAGGGGGGACAGGAAGTTCCGGGTTGGCGCCCACCATTCTTTGGAATAAAGAAAAGGCCAGAACTGTGCTGTCCGTTTATCGTTGTTTCTACAGGTATGTAATAGCACTAATATCGAAAGAACGTCATAACATGTTAAAAAAAACAAATCCGTCAATATATTACCACGTTTGGGAAAGGTTTTGTGGTTATGTCAAACCGAGTGAGTGAAGAACGTGATAACAAATGTTTTACAAGCACACAGCGTGGTGTGCACCACACGTTTTCAATTGTGAGGCTTTCATTGTTCGTATACAGCTCGGTGTGTTTCGCCTGGGGATGTTCAGTACAAAAACGTTGTGGAAAGTTGCAGATATAAATTCTCTGAATAGAACTGACATGATTCCTTAAAATCAGAGGCATGTTTGTTCTACATAATACATTTATATCTGATTGTGGACAACGTCTCCGTCCTCCCCGCTTGTCCCTACGTATGTGAAGATAGCCACAATAACGATTAGCCACAATAGTGGAATTTGCGTTTCGCTCTCATTGAAAATGATTAAAATGAATGGAATCGTGTCATATTTGGACTAGAAACGCTAAACATGTTTGGAATGTAACTTAATTTAAAATGAATTACAATAATTAATTAATTTGAAAATAGACCGAACACAACGTTTGAAATCCCACTGTGGATGTATTAGACCATATAATTGCATTGGGGTCATTTTTATATGTACTTGTGAAACTGGTTGGTTTGTGCACCCAGGAAACAGGTGATACCCACAGAATACAATTACCAAGAGTTAACACATATTAATGTCTTAGCTCTTATTGCAGGACTTTGACTGAATACTCACCTTCCCAGTCAGTCTATTACAGGGGTTCTCCAGTACTATTTGAGAAGGTCCAGTCACACAAGTTTCCTAGGTGGCAAAGGTCCAGATGGATATTGTCATTTATTGGCGTAGTAACAAACTCCCAACTTGCAACCACAAAATCTTCACAACCCTCTTGTTGGCAGGTTTAAATGTAATATCACTCAATTCTATACATTTTGCAATGGGGCAGCATTTTTTTTGCAACCAAAAAAGTATTATTATATATATTTTGGGTTCTGTGGTCCGTATTGACCCAGTCTGGATCCGGGCCGTGGTCCGTATTGACCCAGTCTGGATCCGGGCCGTGGTCCGTATTGACCCAGTCTGGATCTGGACCGAGGTCCACCAGTTGAGTATGGAGGGTCTTTTGTTTGTGTTGGACATTCATATTGCACTCTACAGTCTTACCTATGGATTGTTCAGTCTAAGGTGACCCAGTCTGGATTTGGACCGAGGTCCGTATTGACAGTGAAACCCACAGAACACAACTATGTAGAGTTTACACAAATCAAATCAAATGTATTTATATAGCCCTTCGTACATCAGCTGATATCTCAAAGTGCTGTACAGATACCCAGCCTAAAACCCCAAACAGCAAGCAATGCAGGTGTAGAAGCACGGTGGCTAGGAAAAACTCCCTAGAAAGGCCAAAACCTAGGAAGAAACCTAGAGAGGAACCAGGCTATGTGGGGTGGCCAGTCCTCTTCTGGCTGTGCCGGGTGGAGATTATAACAGAACATGGCCAAGATGTTCAAATGTTCATAAATGACCAGCATGGTCCAATAATAATAAGGCAGAACAGTTGAAACTGGAGCAGCAGCACGGCCAGGTGGACTGGGGACAGCAAGGAGTCATCATGTCAGGTAGTCCTGAGGCATGGTCCTAGGGCTCAAGTCCTCCGAGAGAGAGAAAGAAAGAGAGAATTAGAGAACGCACACTTAAATTCACACAGGACACCGAATAGGACAGGAGAAGTACTCCAGATATAACAAACTGACCCTAGCCCCCCGACACAAACTACTGCAGCATAAATACTGGAGGCGGAGACAGGAGGGGTCAGAGGACACCCCCGGACAGGGCCAAACAGGAAGGATATAACCCCACCCACTTCGCCAAAGCACAGCCCCCACACCACTAGAGGGATATCCCCGTCAGCTAAATTGAACCCCGTTGAACCCCGTCAGCTAAATTGTCATGATAATCAGTGGTTTCAAGTTTCTCTCTGTGCATTTTTGACGAGATGATCACAGCAAAAAATAATAACTTCTGCATTTCCCGCTGTGTTAAACACATTGATTCTCATTACCAATCAGCTCAGGATAACTCCTGATAGAGTTGATTCTCATTACCAATAGGTTCAGGATAACTCCTGATAGAGTTGATTCTCATTACCAATAGGTTCAGGATAAGTCCTGATAGAGTTGATTCTCATTGCCAATCAGCTCAGGATAACTCCTGATAGAGTTGATTCTCATTACCAATAGGTTCAGGATAACTCCTGATAGAGTTGATTCTCATTACCAATAGGTTCAGGATAACTCCTGATAGAGTTGATTCTCATTACCAATAGGTTCAGGATAACTCCTGATAGAGTTGATTCTCATTGCCAATCAGTTCAGGATAACTCCTGATAGAGTTGATTCTCATTACCAATAGGTTCAGGATAACTCCTGATAAGAGTTGATTCTCATTGCCAATAGGTTCAGGATAACTCCTGATAAAGTTGGGTAGCTGATGGGCCTATTCAGAGCTTAAATAGCCAAAATGATTAATCACAGGAACCAGGACTAATAAAGCCAATGCAACTGACTGTTTTACTAACGCTAGGCCTTCCACATGGATGGACATTCATAAAGTTATAGACCGACACTGTAGGATACACCCCAGTAAACACAGACCGACGTCTTTTGGATGTCATTTTTTGACTTGGACGGCAGGAGAAATGTTCAAAAGCTCAAAAACAAATTGCATTTGAGGATAGAAAGTGTTAGAAAATATATATATATAATAATGTTTGTGGGATCGGGTTGCATCATTAAGTACAGCTGTTTTTATCAACACAAGATTGTTAAATGGAAACAACCTAGCTGGCAATTGTCAGATCTGTTTTCTATGCAAATGTTTTCTAAAAGTCGACAAAAAAGTTACTGGACAAGTTTTTGGAAACAGCTAATATTTCACAAGATTGGAAAGAACTACAGCAGAGTACAGGAAAGTAAAGTTTAATTCAGTACAGTAGAGTACAACAGTACAGAGTATAGTACAGTATAAAGTATTGTACTTTACTCTAATGTACTCCATTGGGGCTGGGCGATGTGGACTAAATATCATACAGCTGTATCTTCAGTTTTTCAAACTTCTGGGCGATTCGAGATATCTACATTTAGTTTTTCTCTAAATAAGCGTTGTACAATTAAAGGTTGAATCCACTGCATTTCTAACAGTCAATAATCTAATGAATTCAGGGCTTGTGAAGTTATACTGAGGCTAAATATAAGCCTTCCACAACCATGACACCCACTAATCATTGTATTGTTTTATCAAGATGGTTTAACCTGGTTTTTGTTGTTTTTTGCAATAATCACTGATCTGGCTTTCAAGTCTATGAAAATGCCCTTTTTTTGTTACAAATGTAACTAGAACCAAGCATAATGCACATTCACTAACAATGACTTACTTCTTGTAGCAGGCATTAGGCTACAGAATATTAACACGTCTCATCAACAACCTCTCAAGCCCACATGCTAGTGACTAGCCAGCTAATCTTTATATTTCAAGTTCAGCCAACATGGATCTATCTGCTAGCTAACAAGGTTGAACAGTTGAATTGTTATGAACACACCCTTCTGTCTCCAACTGTTTGAAAAGCATGTTAGCCTGTCCACTTTGTTCAGATGTTGAAATCAAGTGGCCAACCTTATTTCTCAGAATAAGAACGAGTGGCTAATTCCTTACAGTGTATTCGGAAAGTAACTTACTGCGATCTTGTACTAAATGTTTTTTGAGTCATTTATGCATTTATGTGAATTTAGGAAATCTACGAAAGATTAAGTGCACTTATGTTGTACAATTTAAAATGTGTACTTTGTGTCTAATGTGAATGAATGTTTTGTCAGGGATTAGCTACCTGATCTACTGAAATTAGATAATTGAACAAGAAAAAAATAGAAAATATTTTTACAGAATAAAGTGGCAGAACTGTCAAGAAAATAACTTTTGTGTCCGTTTGTCTTTATTACTACAGACCGACTCAGATTAAGTCTGAGGCCAGTAACATCAACAGTGAGGACAAACCCAGCCTGCCTCTCTCCTTCCACACTGAGTCCAAACCTACAGTCACTGGGTCCTGATTGTGACAGTGGAGCCCAGTTTGCACTGCAGGATCCAGAGATGACATCAGTGAAGCTGGAAGACTGCAGTCAAACACTGGAGCTGAATGTCAACATTAAAGATGAAGATGAGGAGGAGAAGGTTGGGACATCTGTTTCTGATGGTAAGAGCAGGAGTAATAGACCGCCATACGTTTTGACCCAGTCTATTAATAGGTTTAATTCTGTAGTTTTGACAACACATATCCCTGAATGACTGGTCTGTCTGGAGTGATCAGAGAGGAGACTAAAGAGGTGAAGTAGACAAACTGCCAGTGTTTTAAAGTTCTATGAAATGAGTCTGTGTAGTTACTAACCCTTGTGATAGTGAGTGGAGGATGATATGAAATGAGTCTGTGTAGTTACTAACCCTTGTGATAGTGAGTGGAGGATGATATGAAATGAGTCTGTGTAGTTACTAACCCTTGTGATAGTGAGTGGAGGATGATATGAAATGAGTCTGTGTAGTTACTAACCCTTGTGATAGTGAGTGGAGGATGATATGAAATGAGTCTGTGTAGTTACTAACCCTTGTGATAGTGAGTGGAGGATGATATGAAATGAGTCTGTAGTTACTAACCCTTGTGATAGTGAGTGGAGGATGATATGAAATGAGTCTGTGATAACCCTGAAGGATGATATGAAATGAGTCTGAGTAGTGAGTGGAGGATGATATGAAATGAGTCTGTGTAGTTACTAACCCTTGTGATAGTGAGTGAGGATGATATGAAATGAGTCTGTGTAGTTACTAACCCTTGTGATAGTGAGTAGAGGATGATATGAAATGAGTCTGTGTAGTTACTAACCCTTGTGATAGTGAGTGGAGGATTATATGACTCATCATTTTCGCACCCCTTTTTTCGGCTGAGGTTGTTGAATAGCTTTTAAGGCTGACCCAATTTAGTCAATTGGTCGATAGGCTGTTGGTCGACCAATATGTTTTTAGTCGAGCAGTGGCATATATATATATAAATAAATTAATGTATGGCACACAAGACACCTGTCAGATTCACACCTGTCTGAGTGGACTAGTCCATTGCCTGTCTGAGATGGACTCCATTGCCTGTCTGAGTGGACTAGTCCATTGCCTCTGAGTGGACTAGTCCATTGCCTGTCTGAGTGGACTAGTCCATTGCCTGTCTGTGTGGACTAGTCCATTGCTAGTCCATTGCCTGTCTGAGTGGACTAGTCCATTGAGTGGACTAGTCCATTGCCTGTCTGAGTGGACTAGTCCATTGCCTGTCTGAGTGGACTAGTCCATTGCCTGTCTGAGTGGACTAGTCCATTGCCTGTCTGAGTGGACTAGTCCATTGCCTGTCTGAGTGGACTAGTCCATTGCCTGTCTGAGTGGACTAGTTGTCCATTGCCTGTCCATTGCCTGTCTGAGTGGACTAGTCCATTGCCTGTCTGAGTGGACTAGTCCATTGCCTGTCTGAGTGGACTGTCCATTGCCTGTCTGAGTGGACTAGTCCATTGCCTGTCTGAGTGGACTAGTCCATTGCCTGTCTGAGTGGACTAGTCCATTGCCTCTGAGTGGACTAGTCCATTGCCTGTCTGAGTGGACTAGTCCATTGCCTGTCTGAGTGGACTAGTCCATTGCCTGTCTGTCCATTGCCTGTCTGTGGACTAGTCCATTGCCTGTCTGAGAGGCCGCTGAGTGTGATGGCTCACCAGTAGTACTTTTACTGTTAATTCACATAATTTCTAATCTACAATGTTTGTTTAATTATGGTGATGAATTCAATATATTATTATTACAACACTCTTACTGTTGTCAATGTAAGAGTTTACATTTTGTTTGCAAAGGAACAACCTTGGCTACAAGGTATGCCTACTTCTCTGTGTAAATGTTGGCCTATAGGCAACCTGGCCTCTGTGTAAATGTAGGCCTATAAATGTGCCCAGGAAGGGATCTGATACTATTACTGAATGTCTTAACTCAATGGACAGGAAAAGGCACAACTCTCACTCAATCACTTTTTCAAATTTTAATTAAGCAAGTTTAAAATATTGCCGTTTGAACGGCATTGAAGACCGAAACGTCAATCTTTTAAACTTGCTTAACAAAACTACGATTTTTTTAAATGGTGAGAGAGTGTTGCACCTTTGCTGTAAAATGATGTTTACACATTTTTAGGTTGCACCTCTACTCACATTGCTTGAGCACCTTCAACTTCTTTCCAATTTTGATTGTCTTAACTCACCATCACTGTGGAGTTTCTCAAAGTCATTTTTCTTCGCCTCAAACAACAAGTAAACAAAGTCTGTTTTTACAACCAGTGAGAATGACAATAGTTCCTCAATGTAGACTATTTTACTCATATTTTCATCTCTCTTCCTTTCGATAATGACTCAGCATGAAAGGGGAAAAATGTCATGCTCTGATCCGGTTTAACATCATAAAATAGGCCTACCTGATTACTTCTCATCCCTTGCGCAAATAGCCTACAACTGTGTCTGTCTTTCCTGAGCTCACTGGCCAAGGAAACTCTTGAGGGCCCAGAATATTTTATACAATGTTGCAAGTTTGCTAGCACAGGCCAGACCAAATTATTAGTTGGATGCAATGTTTAAAGTTCCTTGCAGTCAGGCCATGCATAGCCAATGTGATTTATAGAATATTTATTTTCATAATAAATATGTTCTACATGCAGGCTGCAGTGTTATTGTTGGCTATTTGTAGGCTGTTTTTACATATTGACAATAGAAGTAACTTTTTGAATTGAATTATTTTAATTTAGATATAATTTATTAACCACGTGACATTGATTTGAGATATGAAGACATCATCATCATCATCATCATCATCATCATCATCATCATCATCAAATGTATTTATAAAGCCCTTTTTACATCAGCAGATGTCACAAAGTGCTTATACAGAAACTCTGCCGAAAACCCCAAACAGCAAGCTATGCAGAAGCACGGTGGCTAGGAAAAACTCCCTAAAAAGGCAGGAACCTTGGAAGCAACCTAGAGAAGAACCATGCTCTGAGGGGTGGCCAGTCTTCTTTTGACTGTGCCGGGTAGAGATTATAAGAGTACATGGCCAATAAGGCCAGATCTTTCTTCAAGATGTTCAAACATTCATAGTTGACCAGCAGGGTCAAATAATAGTCACATGCTGTTAATTGCAAGGGAAGGAAACTCAATTCCAAGCTTGTATAATGCATTTGAAATGGAACTGTCTTTCATGTAACACCTCTCCAGTACGTTTAGAGCTGTCCTTAGACTCTCACCATTTACATTGACTGCTACATGTTAGCTTTCTCTGGCAATCACACAGGGTCCAACGTTCGACACATGGGTGGCTAACTAGCTAGCTACATGCTACCCTGACGAGTGACCAAACTGTGTCCTAACACTATCATTATGTCTACATTTCCAGGTGTGAGCGTGACTACATGCAACACTTCCCTCTTAAAATACTCAGTTCTTCTTTCTCAGAAATGTCCTAACATAAGAGGTCTCACATTATCATGGACCTGGGGATCCAATTGTGCCCCTACCATGTCTACCTTTCCTTTTACCAATCACATTCATTGATACAAGAGGCATCGCTAGTGAGTTGGATAGTCCAAGGACAGGGGACAATGTCTGCACCTCAAGTAGTCTGCCATGCATTGTCCTCTCAGACGGCCATGGCATTATGATCACAGTATATGACGTGAGACAATGAGGTGCAGATAGGTGAGGTTACTAGACGTTATTTTAAATTAAATGAAAAGGTTCCATGAAAACCATAACTGACATGCAGATCAGTAGAAATGGCACGATAATCTGCCACTCCAAATGGAGAAATCTGTTGACTGCTGGTGTAGCCTGTTATCAGCTACTTCAGGAGGGTAACAGCAGAGTCTGAGAAGGCCAGCAGCAGTGAGGATTAGGAGGGTCGGGAACAGGTTGATCTCTGGCTCCCTCTTTAGTAATTTATGTCTTGATTTTTTTTTAAATGTATTGCCGTGCTTAAAGCATCAGACAAGCTCAGTAGCCTACATATATTTGATTTTATTCAAACAAAAAGTGTGTCTAATATTTGGAAAAATACACGTTTTAAAATGTATACAAATCGATTGGTCGAAAGAACAGATGACTGTCGACCAGGATGTTTTGTTTTTGTCGGCATGGCCCTAATAGCTTTATTCCCTGTATTGTACAGCCTATTGTTATGAAGTCATATGTATATCACACCAACTGACTGGTTCTTCTGATGTTGTTCACACAGGAGACCATGTTGAGACATTCTCTACATCCAGAGAGCAACAGCAGGAAGGTCACAGAGCTAAGAGGTCTCATCCCTGCCCACATTGTGAGGAGATTTTCCCATTTCTATCAAAACTAAAAATACACTTAAAAATACACACAGGAGATAATCTGTATTCCTGCACTGACTGTGGGAAGAGTTTAAAAACATCACAGGCTCTGACAGTTCATCAGAGAGTGCACACTGGAGAGAAACCTTACTCTTGCTCTGATTGTGGGGAGCGTTTCTCTCATCAGAGCAACTTAAAAACACACCAACGTATACACACAGGTGAGAAGCCTTACAACTGCTCTGACTGTGGAAAATGTTTCACAACATCAACTGGACTAACAGTTCATCAGAGAACACACACAGGAGAGAAGCCTTACTTCTGTTCTGACTGTGGGAGGAGTTTCATAACATCAAGGACTCTGACAGTTCATCAGAAAATGCACACTGGAGAGAAACCTTACTACTGCTCTGATTGTGGGGAGAGTTTCTCTCAACAGAGCAATTTTAAAACACACCAACGTACACACACAGGAGATAAGCCTTACTACTGCTCTGACTGTGGGAAGGGTTTCTCTCAACAGATCCACTTAATATGTCACCAGCGAATACACACAGGAGAGAAGCCTTACTCCTGCTCTGACTGTGGGAAGGGTTTCTCCCAACAGAGCAACTTAAAATGTCACCAACGCATACATAAAGGAGAGAAGCCTTACTCCTGCTCTGACTGTGGGAAGTGCTTCACAACATCAACTGAGCTAAAAGTTCATCAAAGAGGACACACAGGAGAGAAGCCTTACTCCTGCTCTGACTGTGGGAAGAGTTTCTCCCAACAGGGCAGCTTAAAAATACACCAACGTATACATAAAGGAGAGAAGCCTTACTCCTGCTCTGACTGTGGGAAGTGCTTCACAACATCAACTGAGCTAAAAATTCATCAAAGAAGACACACAGGAGAGAAGCCTTACTCCTGCTCTGACTGTGGGAAGAGTTTCTCCCAATTGGCTACCTTAAAAACACATCAACGTATACATAAAGGCAAGAAGCCTCATCAGTTGTCTCAGTCCAGTTAAGATTAGTCACTCCATCGCTTCATTCTCATCTCATAAAGGAATTGTTAACAGTGAATTTGATAACATTAAGAAGAACACTCAATTGTAATCCTATTGTTTCTCATTGACAACTGTGCAGAGGGGGTGGTGCTGGAGATGAATATTGAATATGAAGTTTAAACATTTTCCTTTTAAGGCAAAAACAAAAGGAGGGTGGTTGGTTGGTCGGGTGTATAGATGGGTCTGCATATAACATGAACGTATTGCAACCCAAAGGTTTCATGTTCGAATCTCATCATAGACAACTTTTGCATTTTAGCTAATAAGCAACTTTGCAACTACACTACATGGCCAGGAGTATGTGGACACCTGCTCGTCGAACATCTCATTACAAAATCATGGGCATTAATATGGACTTGGTCCTCCGCCCTCTGCTGCTATAACAGCTTCCACTCTTCTGGGAAGACTTTCCAGTAGATGCTGGAACATTGCTGTGGGGACTTTCTTTCATTCGGCTCGAAGTCAGCGTTCCAATTCATCCCAAAGGTGTTCGATGGGGTTGAGGTCAGGGCTCTGTGCAGGCCAGTCAAGTTCTTCCACACCGATCTCAATAAACCATTTTTGTATGGACCTTGCTTTGTGCAGAGGGAAACTGTCATGCGGAAACAGGAAAGGGCCTTCCCAAACTGTTACCACAAAGTTGGAAGCACAGAATCATCTAGAATGTCATTGTATGCTGTAGCATTAAGATTTCCCTTCACTGGAACTAAGGGGACTAATCCGAACCATGAAAAACAGCCCTTGACCATTATATCTCCACCACACTTTACAGTTGGCACTATGCATTGCGGCAGGTATCGTTCGCCTAGCATCCACCAAACCCAGATTTGTCCATCAGACTTCCAGATGAGGTGTGATTCATCACTCCAGAAAGTCCAATAGCGTTACACCACTCCAGCTGACGCTTGGCATTGCACATCTTGGTGATTTTAGTCTTGTGTGTGGCTGCTCGGCCATAGAAACCCATTTTTTTTGTGAAGCTCCTAACGAACAGTTCTTGTGTTGACGTTGCTTACAGAGGCAGTTTGGAACTTGGTAGTGAGTGTTGCAACTGAGGACAAATTATTTTTACGCGCTTCAGCACTTGGCGGTCCCGTTCTGTAAGCTTGTGTGGCCTACCACTGACCGGGGCAGCTCTAGCAGTGCAGAAATTTGACAAACTGACTTGTTGGAAAGGTGGCATCCTATGACAATGCCACTTTGAAAGTTGCTGAGCTCTTCAGGCCATTCTACTGCCAAAATGTGTCTATGGAGATTGCATGGCTGTGTGCTCAATTGTATACACCGGTCAGTAAAGTGTGTGGCTGAAATGGCCGAAACCACTCATTTGACGGGGTGTCCACATACTTTTGTATATATATAGATATCTCAGCAAAAAAAAGAAACGTACTCTCACTGTCAAGTGCGTTTATTTTCAGCAAACTTAACGTGTGTAAATATTTGTATGAACATAAGATTCAACAACTGAGGCATAAACAGAACACGTTCCTCAGACATGACTAACAGAAATGGAATAATGTGTCCCTGAACAAAGGAGGGGGGGGGGGGGGTCAAAATCAAAAGTAACAGTCAGTATCTGGTGTGGCCACCAGCTGCTTTAAGTACTGCAGTGCATCTCCTCCTCATGGACTGCACCAGATTTACCAGTTCTTGCTGTGAGATGTTACCCTACTCTTCCACCCATGCATCTGCAAGTTCCCGGACAATTCTGGGGGGAATGGCCCTAGCCCTCACCCTCCGATCCAACAGGTCCCAGGCGTGCTCAATGGGATTGAGATCCGGGCTCTTCGTTGGCCATTCCTGTCTTGCAGGAAATCATGCACAGAACGAGCAGTATGTCTGGTGGCATTGTCATGCTGGAGGGTCATGTCAGGATGAGCCTGCAGGAAGGGTACCTCATGAGGGAGGATGATGTCTTCCCTGTAAAGCACAGCGTTGAGATCGCCTGCAATGACAACAAGCTCAGTCTGATGATGCTGTGACACACCGCCCCAGACCAATGACGGACACTCAACCAAATCGATCCCACTCGAGAGTACAGGCCTCGGTGTAACGCTCATTCCTTCAACAATAAATGCGATTCCAACCATCACCCCTGGTGAGACAAAACCGTGACTCGTCAGTGAAGAGCACTTTTTGCCAGTCCTGTCTGCAAAGGTTGGTTTGTGCCCATAGGCGACGTTGTTGCCGGTCTGGTGAGGACCTGCCTTACAACAGGCCTACAAGCCCTCAGTCCAGCCTCTCTCAGCCTATTGGGGACAGTCTGAGCACTGATGGAGGGATTGTGCGTTCCTGGTGTAACTCGGGCAGCTGTTGTTGCCATCCTGTACTGCAGGTGTGATGTTCTGATTCCCGATCCTGTGCAGGTGTTGTTACACGTGGTCTGCCACTGTGAGGATGATCAGCTGTCCGTCCTGTCTCCCTGTAGCGCTGTCTTAGGCGTCTCACAGTACGGACATTGTAATTTATTGCCCTGGCCACATCTGCAGTCCAATGAAGATCTGTTAAGTTATTTGGATTTTTACTACTTATATTTGAAAGACTGGGTCCTGAAAAAGGGATGTTTCTTTTTTTGCTGAGTTTATATAGTGTACTCAGCATGTAAAGTTAGCATGCAACTATTTAGCATGTTAATTAATGTTAACATCAAATTGGAATAAGTAAAATATCATACGTATTGCATATTTGTAACATATTGTAATTCGTAAAATACTTAAACATCCTACAAATCGTATTATATTGTACGACTCATATTACATTCATAGGCCAGTGTCATACTAAAGTGAGCGGTATGGATTTTTGTAAGATATAATACGTTTTGATCTGACACCAAGTTGTCCCTCAGGGCTTTGACCGTTGCTGCATCTGTGGATCGCTCTGGATGGGCGTCTGTCAGATGACTAATGTGATGTAGATGTCAAGCGGCTTCACTGCAAATAGATCGTATGTTTTAAATATTCAACAATGATAATAAAATAAAAAGCTATTCCTCTGCAGGTAGAGATGGTGTGATGATCAGTTCTCTGTGGGAATGAGTTAGTAGATACATGTATCAGATAGAGATGGTGTGATGATCAGTTCTCTGTGGGAATGAGTTAGTAGACAACAGGTATCAGATAGAGATGATGTGATGATCAGTTCTCTGTGGGAATGAGTTAGTAGACAACAGGTATCAGATAGAGATGGTGTGATGATCAGTTCTCTGTGGGAATGAGTTAGTAGATACATGTATCAGATAGAGATGATGTGATGAAGTTCTCTGTGGGAATGAGTTAGTAGACAACAGGTATCAGATAGAGATGATGTGATGATCATTTTTCTGTGGGAATGAGTTAGTAGACAACAGGTATCAGATAGAGATGATGTGATGATCAGTTCTCTGTGGGAATGAGTTAGTAGACAACAGGTATCAGATAGAGATGATGTGATGATCAGTTCTCTGTGGGAATGAGTTAGTAGACAACATGTATCAGGTAGAGATGGTGTGATGATCAGTTTTCTGTGGGAATGAGTTAGTAGACAACAGGTATCAGATAGAGATGGTGTGATGATCAGTTCTCTGTGGGAATGAGTTAGTAGACAACAGGTATCAGATAGAGATGATGTGATGATCAGTTCTCTGTGGGAATGAGTTAGTAGACAACAGGTATCAGATAGAGATGATGTGATGATCAGTTTTCTGTGGGAATGAGTTAGTAGACAACAGGTATCAGATAGAGATGATGTGATGATCAGTTCTCTGTGGGAATGAGTTAGTAGACAACAGGTATCAGATAGAGATGGTGTGATGATCAGTTCTCTGTGGGAATGAGTTAGTAGATACATGTATCAGATAGAGATGGTGTGATCAGTTTTCAACATTAGTTTGGGTGGGTTCTTTTTTTACTACATAATGACTTGTGTTTAATGATACACAGGCTGTGAAATGACTCCGTGTTTATTATTGTCTTATAAAACTAGATTGATTACTTTAGTAGTCATTGATACATTTATTTGGGTAATTGATCTGACTATGACAAATAAACATTCTACATGAATTTGTGCTGGTTTAACCTTTTGTATTTTCTATATAGTTAAACCCAAAAAACGTTTTTGTTCAATTCATGGCATTCAAAATATATATCTAGTCAAAACATGTCACTACACCTTTACACATCACCATTGGGACAAGCCAATTTGCTACAATGCATAAAAAATTAATGTTTTGCAGTGTAAAGGACTTAAACATGTTTATTATTAAGTTAAATAAAACTAAAACAAATTGTCATTTTTCAAGTGTTTTATGTGGTACCAAAGTCCAGGGACAGCATTACCACCACAAATCAACAACGAACCACTTAATATTAGGGAATGGAACCAGAGAGGAAGATTGTGTTTCCTTTCTCACACCACTACAGTATTCATTTCAGAAGACCTTTTCCACGACCCCTTGTTAGAGCTCAATATATACCCAAGACTATAATGAGGGTCAGACTGTTGTAATGCCCAGTTGATTATGTAAATAGTATTGTAGAACTCTGGTATTGATGACCCATTTCAGGGTGAGTCATTGATATGAATGTTCAGAGTCAAAGAGCTGTGAACTCTCCTGTGATGGCCCACATCTACCACAACCTTTCCTATTGTGTTAGCCAGCACCACAGCATTTTAGGAAGCTATTGTTCAAATTGTGTTCATATGTACATTACAATGAGAGGGGGTGTGGCATGCACAGTGGAGGAAGTTGATCCCAGACTTCTATTTAGGACTGGGATACTATACAGAGTTGACAAATTACACACTCCAAACCTACAGTCACTGGGTCCTGATTGTGACAGTGGAGCCCAGTTTGCACTGCAGGGTCCAGAGATGGCATCAGTGAAGCTGGAAGACTGCAGTCAAACACTGGAGCTGAATGTCAACATTAAAGATGAAGAAGAGGAGGAGAAGATTGGGAAATCTGTTAATCATGGTAAGAGCAGGTTATATCTAACTATAAATTAGACCTCCATAAATTATCACCCAGTCTTTTGTTAGGTTGAATTCTGTAATTCTGACATCCAATTCTCTTCAACGCTTTTGAATGAGGAAAATGTGGAATTGACTAATTGAAATGGAATTGACCCTGACAGTTGATAACCCTTTGCGATAATGAGTGGGGGATGATATAGCTAACACTTTTCAAAGACAAATTGGTATTGAAGTTTCTGAACCTGAGAGATTAAGATCAGTAAAACACATTTACCTGTATTTTGCACCTTTTTAAAAAACTAAAGTACTTCAATATATACTTAAAATATGTTTGTTACTGGTACCTGCTACATTCAGACACTTGTGGGCGTCCTAGAGAAAAATGTGTTTGTTCATGAGTCTCAGCTTGTAGGCCGAATTTTTCGGGCGATACAGACAGAAGTTGGTGTCTCCTGGTGACAAACAACACCGCAGCTCTGCCACGGAGAGACATCAGCGGATGCGGTGGACTGAGACGCAGCCCATGCAAAAATACATCTAATGCTTAAACAGAAGGTTTTTGATGGGGATTTCCTTATTATTATGCTCACCAAGTGTTGGCTAGCTAACTGCAGAGGCATAACAGTAGCTAGCTAACGTTAGCAAACGTACTTAACTACATTTAGCTAGGTAGCAAACGTTAGCTGGCGATAATATTAGGCCTAACAACTAGGCCAGCTAGCTAACGAGTTATAGCACATTGTACAGAGTAAACTTTCCATGTAGTATATTGAGTTTGTTTTTGTATTAGCTAGCTAGTTTTCTAACATTGATTAGCTACTGTAGCTAGCTAAATTACCTAACCTACAGCTGACAAATAGCTATGATATGGTCGCTACTCGCTAGCTAGCTGGGCTCACCTTTGTGTGAAGTTAGCCACAATAAGGATTATAAATAACAGTGGAATTTACGGTTCGCCTTCACAATAAAAGTCCCCAATTGGAAACAACAGTATTGCGTTAGTAATACATATATTTCGTGTTAGTATACACTTTTGTAGCTAGCTGGATAACCCAATAACTAGTTGTCAAGGCCTAGGTAGCTATAGCCCTAAACTATGGAAAGCATGATGATAACTATTGTACGATAATGTTGTGTCTAAATTGTCATACATTATTCTCTACCACAGATTTCCACAAGATCTCAGACTCCAGGATGGGAAAGACTTACCAGAAAGAAACATATGACAACAGAGACATAGTTATTGATTTCCATTGTTGTTTGTGATGTTAAAAAGGAGGACAAGAAGACTATCCCGTTTTTCTAAATTAGCTACAGTGCATTCGGAAAGTATTCAGACCCTTGACTTTTTCCACATTTTGTTACATTACAGCCTTATTCTAAAATTGATTAAATTAAAATGTCCTCTGCAATCGACACACACCCCATAATGCCAAAGTGAAAACAGGTTTTTATATATATTTTTTCAAAATATATCTTTAAAAAACAACTTTATGAACATAAGTATTCAGACACTTTGCTATGAGACTCGAAATTGAGCTCTGGTGCATCCTGTTTCCATTGATCATCCTTGAGATGTTTCTACAACTTGATTGGAGTCCAGCTGTGGTAAATTCAATTGATTGGACATGCTTTGGAAAGGCACAGACCTGTCTATGTAAGGTCCCACAGCTGACAGTGCATGTTGGAGCTAAAACCAAGCCATGATGTCGAAGGAATTGTCCGTAGAGCTCCGAGACTGAATTGTATAGAGGCACAGATCTGGGGAAGGGTACCAAAAAATATCTGCAGCATTGAAGGTCCCCAAGAACACAGTGGCCTCCATCATTCTTAAATGGAAGAAGTTTGGAACCACCAAGATGCTTGCTTGAGCTGGCAGCCCGGGCAAACTGAGGAAGCAGGGGAGAAGGGCCTTGGTCAGGTAGGTGAGCAGAACCTGATAGTCACTCTGACAGAGCTCTAGAGTTCCTCTGTGGAGATGGGAGAATTCTAGGAAGTTTTTCCTCGCCACTGGGCGTCTGCATTGCTTTGCTCTGTGGAGTTTTAGTCTTTGTAAAAAAAGCCTTACTCCTGCTCTGACTGTTGGAAGAGTTTCTCTCAACATGGCCACTTAAAAAGACACCAACATATACATACATGTGAGAATCCTCATCAGTTCTCTGACTAGCTAAGATTAAAATCATTCCTTCACTTAATTCTCCAGAAATCATAGTATACTCTATTGTATTCCTGTTGTTTCTCACTGTGAGAAAAGGGAGCGTTATAGAATTTTAGCCTCTACTTTACTGATCAGTATTCACCTTGTCAGTTCTGGTGCGTTTTGATAGCTTCTACTGTAAAGATATTGATATGACCTTGGATTTGCCCTGAGGGTTGAATATCCTCTGTGAGGCTGGTTGACTGGGTGGTGCTGCTTCCCTCTGCAGTTTTCTGTGGGAATGAGCTGGTAGACACAACATGTATCAGATAGAGATGGTGTGATCAGTTTTCACCATTCGGTTGGGTGGATTATTTTTGTTTATGAAATAGTATTTTAAAACTAGACTATTTATTAATTTTACATATGTTTGGATAACTTAATTGAAGCCTGCTTAATGTATCTTCCAATGAAAAGTAAAGATTGTACATTAATTTGTACTGGCCAAACCCTTCTCTTTTTTTGTAACGAATTACCAAAAAAACATACTTTAAGTGACATATATAGTGCTTTTCTGAAGCTTAGCAAGACAGGAAGTTTAAATGAGCATCACAAAGCTAAATCTGACATTCTCTTTATTGATCTACTGAATCATCATAGTTTTGGGGTGTTAACTTTACACTAAATATAATGCTTTGTTTAATTCATGAAATTCCAACAAATATATCTGTATTTATCTACACAATACGTGTCATGACACCTCTACACACTGGGTCAAGACAATTTACTAGTCACCAATATTCTCTAAATCAAATTGGTGATGACTGTTTAACAGTCTTATGGCCTGGAGATAGAAGTGGCTTCATTCTCTCAGTCCCAGCTTTGATGCACCTGTACTGTCTCCAACTGCTAGGGGCGGCAGGTAGCCGAGTGGTCAGAGTGAGCTGACAAGTTAACTATCTGTTGTTAACCCACTGTTCCCCGGGCGCCGAAGACGTGGATGTCGATTATGGCAGCCCCTCACACCTCTCTGATTCAGAGGGATTTGGTTAAATGCTGATGACACATTTCCGTTGAAGCCATTCAGTTGTACAACTGACTAGATATCCCCCTTTCCAAGATGGTAACAGGGTGAACAGGCCTGTCTCTGGTGGCTGAGGTTTTTGATGATCTTCCTAGCCTTCCACAGAGATCATCTACAATGCATATGTAATGAGTTGAAAAACTTAGACACTACAACAGACACCCCCTTAGTTAAAACAAACAAGGCTTATTTGTCTAGCTAATCAATCTCCCTTTTATATTCTACATGGTTTAGTAGTAGTTAGTCCATCAGTCCAATAATGTCGCTGTGGTAGTGGGGGGAACAGGAAGTTCCGGGTTGGTGCCCACCATTCTACAGAATAAAGAAAACGCCAGAACTGTGCTGACCGTTTCTCTTTATTATTACAGGTATGTAATAGAACGTTTAAACGGACTAACATCGAAATAACGTTTGGATAAGGTTTTGTGTCAAACCGAGTGAGTGAAGAACGTGAGAAAAAAACATTTACGAGCACACGGCGTGGTGTCCACCACACGTTTTCAATTGTAAGGCTTTCATTGTTCGTATACAGCTCAGTGGGTTTCGCCTGGGGATGTTCAGTACAAAAACGCTGTGGAAGTTGCAGATAGAAATGCCTTGAATAGAACTGACATGATTCCTTAGAATCAGATGCATGTTTGTTCTACATAATACATCTATATCTGATCGTGGCCAACGTCTCCGTCCTCCCCGCTTGTCCCTACCTATGTGAAGATTGCTACAATAACGATTAGCCACAATAGTGGAATTTGCGGTTCAACCTCACAGTAAAAGTACCTACGGTAATTGAAAGTGATGAACGAATAGAAAATAGTGGAATCATTCCATATTTGGGTTAGATAATGATAACATGATTGGAATGTTACTTAATTTAAAATGAATTACAATAATTGATTAAATTGGGGGAAAAAAGAGAAAAGAACGTTTGAAATCCCACTGTGTATATGTTGGACTGCATCATTTGCATTGGGGTCATTTTTATATGTACTTATGAAACTGGTTGGATTGTGCACCCAGGAAACAGGTGATACCCACAGAATACAATTACCAAGAGTTAACACATATTAATGTCTTAGCTCTTATTGCAGGACTTTGACTCAAAAATCACCTTCCCAGTCAGTCTATTACAGGGGTTCTCCAGTACTATTTGAGAAGGTCCAGTCACACACATTTCCAAAAGTTCAGATGGATATTGTAATTTATTGGTGTAACAAACCCCCAACTTGCAACCCCAAAATCTTCACAACCCTGTTGTTGGCAGGTTTAAATGTAATATCACACAATACATTTTACATTTACATTTAAGTCATTTATCAGACGCTCTTATCCAGAGCGACTTACAAATTGTTTCGTTTTGCTGAGTTTACATATAATTGGTTTGAAGTCAAACAGGGCGAAGGCTATGAGGGTTTAAGTGAGACTGCTTATAACAGCGCCAGAAATAGGCCAATTGGTGCCATTCTTTTGGACAACCCAGGCCATCGAGTTTCTGTTTGCCAAATTAGAAGAAAAAAAGTTCCTAATCTATGCTCAAGTTATTTGACCAAAAATATTCAGGGAATAGGTTCTGAATCACTAATTATAACCAACAATAAAAGGTGTCAACAATCAATCAAGACAATAGTGGATGAGTTACTGTGTCGAGTGTGGTGAGGCATACATTTTGAGACGTGGGGCAACATTTTTTGTTGTTGCAGTTTTAAAGCTAATTTCCTGCAATTTTACACATTTCCATGTCTTCTGTGTTTATATGATACCAGGGGTCGAAACCCAACCCCAAAAAAGTATTATTATGTATATATTTGGGTTCCGTGGTCCGTATTGACCCGTTCTGGATGTGGACCGAGGTCCGTATTGACCCGCTCTGGATCTGGACCGAGGTCCGTATTGACCCGCTCTGGATCTGGACCGTGGTCCGTATTGACCCAGTCTGGATCCGGACCGAGGTCCGTATTGACCCAGTCTGGATCCGGACCGAGGTCCGTATTGACCCAGTCTGGATCCGGACCGAGGTCCGTATTGACCCAGTCTGGATCCGGACCGAGGTCCGTATTGACCCAGTCTGGATCCGGGCCGTGGTCCGTATTGACCCAGTCTGGATCCGGGCCGTGGTCCGTATTGACCCAGTCTGGATCCGGGCCGTGGTCCGTATTGACCCAGTCTGGATCCGGGCCGTGGTCCGTATTGACCCAGTCTGGATCCGGGCCGTGGTCCGTATTGACCCACTCTGGATCCGGGCCGAGGTCCGTATTGACCCACTCTGGATCCGGACTGAGGTCGACCAGTTGAGTATGGAGGGTCTTTTGTTTGTGTTGGACATTCATATTGCACTCTACAGTCTTACCTATGGATTGTTCAGCCTACTCAGTGACACCCACAGAACACAACTATGTAGAGTTTACACAAATATTAGCATCTCAGCTCTATTGCAAATCAAATCAAATTTATTTATATAGCCCTTCGTACATCAGCTGATATCTCAAAGTTCTGTACAGAAACCCAGCCTAAAACCCCAAACAGCAAGCAATGCAGGTGTAGAAGCACGGTGGCTGGGAAAAACTCCCTAGAAAGGCCAAAACCTAGGAAGAAACCTAGAGAGGAACCAGGCTATGTGGGGTGGCCAGTCCTCTTCTGGCTGTGCCGGGTGGAGATTATAACAGAACATGGCCAAGATGTTCAAATGTTCATAAATGACCAGCATGGTCGAATAATAGTAAGGCAGAACAGTTGAAACTGGAGCAGGACTCTGAAACCTCTGCTGTCCTGGAGTTGAACCCCGTCAGCTAAATTGTCATGATAATCAGTGGTTTCAAGTTTCTCTGTACATTTTTGAGGAGATGATAACAACAATAAATTAATACTTCTGCATTTCCCTCTGTGTTAAACACATAGATTCTCATTGCCAATAGACTCAGGATAACTCCTGATAAAGTTGGGTAGCTGATGGGCCTATTCAGCGCTTAAATAGACAACATGATTAGTCACAGGAACCAGGACTAATAAAGCCAATGCAACTGGCTGTTTTACAAACGCTAGGCCTTCCACATGGATGGACATTCATAAAGTTATAGGCCGACACTGTAGGATACACCCCAGTAAACACAGACCGACGTCTTTTGAATGTCTTTGTTTGACTTGGCCCAAACATTAGACCGGACCAGATCTGAACCAATCACATCATTAGGCAGGATTTCATTGACCCGGGTGCGTTCGACAAAAGTAATGTGACAAAAAATCTTTGCGGCGGCAGATATGAGAAATGTTATAAAGCTCAACAACATTTTTAATCGTTTGATGATGGATTTTTCTTTTGTCAAAGTTTCTTTATTCCCGACAAGTGAGGATAGAAGCTGTGTTAAAAAACAACAACGTATGATTGCGGAATCATTTTGACGGTACGAGGTGCGTCATTACTAACAGCTGTTTTTATCGATACAAGATAATTAAATGAAAGCACTAGCGGGCCATTGTCTGATCTATTTTCTATACGAACTTTCTCTAAATGTCGACAAAAAAAATAATTGGACAAGTTATTGGAGACAGCTACTGTTTCACAAGATTGGAACGCATAGTACAGCAGAGTACAGGAACGTAAAGTTTAGTAGAGTACAACAATACAGAGTATAGTACAGTATAACGTGTATCTTGAGTTTTTAAATGTTTAAATTTATTTATTGGCAATTCACAACATATTAATACATATTTTTTTTCTTCTCTAAATGATCCTTGTACAATTAAAGGTTGAATACACTGCATTTCTAACAGTCAATAATCTAATGAAGTCTAACACCCATTAATCATTGTATTATTTTATCAAAATAGTTTAACCTGCTATTTTTTGTTGTTGCAATAATCACTTCTCTCAAGCCCAGGTGCTGGTGATTAACCTGCTAATCTTTATGTTTCAAGTTTATGTAACAGTGTAACTTTAGACCGTCCCCTCGCCCATACTCGGGGGGGGGAACTACGACTTCAAGGTCTCAGAGCAAGTGACGTCAACGATTAAAACGCTAACTAGCCGTTTCACATCCGTTACATTTAGTCAAATTGGATCTATTTGCTAACAAGGTTGAACAGTTTAATTGTTATGAATTGTTATGAACACACCCTTATTTCTGTCTCCAACTGTTTGAAAAGCATTTTAGCCTGTTCGCTTTGTTCAGATGTTAAATCAAGTGGCCAAAACCTTATTTCTCAGAATGAGAACAAGTTGCTTACAGTGCATTCTGAAGGTTTTCAGACCCCTTTTCCACATTTTGTATTTACCCTTATACTAAAATTGATTAAATGAAATGTTTTTTCCTCATCAATCTACACACATAATGACAAAGCAAAAACAGATTTTTAGAATTTTTTGCAAATTTACAAAAAAAATTCAAAACCGCAATGCTTTATTTCCATATTTATTCAGACCCTTTGCTATGAGACTCAGAATTGAGCTCAGGTGCATCCTGTTTCCATTGATCATCCTTGATGTTTCTACAACTTGATTGTTGTCCACCTGTAGTAAATTCAATTGATCGGACATGATTTGGAAAGGCACACACCTGGCAATATAAGGTCCCACATTTGACAGTGCATGTCAGAGCAAAAACCAAGTCATGAGGTCAAAGGAATTGTCCGTAGAGCTCTGAGACAGGATTGACTCTTCCTAGAGCTGGCCGCCCTGCCAAACTGGGCAATAGGGGGAGTAGGTCCTTGGTCAGGAGGTGACCAAGAACCCAATGGTCACTCTGACAGAACTCCAGACTTCCTCTGTGGAAATGGGAGAACTTTCCAGAAGGACAACCATCTATGCAGCACTCCACCAGTCAGTCCTTTATTGTAGAGTGGCCAGATGGAAGCAACTCCTTAGTAAAGGCACATGACAGCCCGGTTGGAGTTTGCCAAAAGGCACCTAAAGGACTCTGACCATGACGAACAAGATTCTCTGGTCTGATGAAACCAAGATTAATCTCTTTGGGCTGAATGCCAAGTGTCACATCTGGAGGAAACGTGGCACCATCCCTACAGTGAGTCATGGTGGTGGCAGCGTCATGTTGTGTGGATGTTTTTCAGCGGCAGGGACTGAGAGACAAGTCAGGATCGAGGGAAAGATGAATGGAGCAGGGAGATCCTTGATGAAAACCTGCTAAGGACCTCAGACTGGGGTGAAGGTTCACCTTCCAACAGGACAACGACCCTAAGTACACAGCCAAGACAATGCAGGAGTGGCTTTGGGACAAGTCTCTGAATGTCCTTGAGTGACCCAGCCAGAGCCCGGACTTGATCCAGATTGAACATCTCTGGAGAGACCTGAAAATGACTGTGCAGCGACGCTCCCCATCCATCCTGACAGAGCTTGATAGGATCTGCAGAGAAGAATGAAAGAAACTCTCCAAATACAGATTATAATGTCAAACCCAAAAAGACTTAAGGCTGCCAAAGGTGCTTCAACAAAGTACTGAGTAAATGGGTCTGAATACTTATATAAATATGATATTTCTGTTTTACATTTTTAATACATTTGCAAAATATTCTTAAAACCTGTTTTCGCTTTGTCATTATGGGGTGTATTGTCTGTAGATTGATGAGGGGAAAAAACTATTTAATACATTTTAGAATAAGGCTGTAACGTAACAAAATGTGTAAAATGTCGAGTTCTGAATATTATCTGAATGCACTGTTTAGGAAATCTAGTTTAGAAGACGCTAAGTTCATTTACGTAGTGAACCCTTTATAGTGTGAACTTTGTGTCTAATGTAAGGATGAATTGAATGTTTTGTTGTCAGCTCTTAGCTACCTGATCAAATAGTTATAGTTTGAGAATAAAGATTGTGTCAGAACTTTCAAGACTCATACTTTGTACTTTTCTCTTTATTACTACAGGCCGACTCAGATTAAGTCTGAGGCCAGTAACATCAACATTGAGGACAAACCAGCCTGCCTCTCTCCTTCCACACTGAGTCCAAACCTACAGTCACTGGGTCCTGATTGTGACAGTGGAGCCCAGTTTGCACTGCAGGATCCAGAGATGGCATCAGTGAAGCTGGAAGACTGCAGTCAAACACTGGAGCTGAATGTCAACATTAAAGATGAAGAAGAGGAGGAGAAGATTGGGAAATCTGTTTATCACGGTAAGAACAGGTTCTAACTATATCTTCAGAAGTTAGACCTCCATAAGTTATGACCCAGTCTATTGATAGGTTGAATTCTGTAATTCTGACAACATGTCCCTGAACAACTGGGTTATCTGAAGTGATCAGAGAGGAGACTAAAGAAGTGAAGTAGACAAACTGTCAGCGTTTTAAAGTTCTACGAAATGAGTCTGTGTAGTTACTAACCCTTGTAATAGTGAGTGGAGGATTATATGACTCATAATATTCACTCCTTTCTGCCCTCAACTGTGGAACAGCTTTTAGGGCCATAGACCCCATTTAGTCGACTGGTCAATTGTTGGTCAATAGGCTGTTAGTTGACCAATATTTTTTTTAGTCAAGCAAATATACAGTACCAGCCAAAAGTTTGGACACACCCATTCTTTATTTTTTACTATTTTCTACATTGTAGAATAATACTGATGACATCAAAACTACGAAATAACACATAGAATCATGTAGTAACCAAAAAAGTGTTATTTTAGATTGTTCAAAGTAGCCACCCTTTGCCTTGATGACAGCTTTGCACACTCTTGGCATTCACTCAACCAACTTCATGAGGAATGCTTTTCCAACAGTCTTGAAGGGGTTCCCACATATGCTGAGCACTTGTTAGCTGCTTTTCCTTCACTCTGCGGTCCAACTCATTCTAAACCATCTCAATTGGGTAGTGGGGTCATCTGATGCAGCACTCCATCACTTTCCTTCTTGGTCAAATAGCCCTTACACAGCCTGGAGGTGTGTTGGGTCATTGTCCTGTTGAAAAACAAATAATAGCCCCACTAAGCGCAAACCAGTTGGGGTGGCGTATTGCTGCAGAATGCTGTGGTAGTCATGATGGTTAAGTGTGCCTTGAATTCTAAATAAATCACTGACAGTGTCACCAGCAGAGCACCCCCACACCATCAGTCCTGCTCCTCCATGCTTCACGGTGGGAAGGAGGACCTAGTCTGCTCCTCCATGCTTCACGGTGGGAAGGAGGACCTAGTCTGCTCCTCACAAAGATACGGTGGTTGAAATAAAAAATCTCAGTTGATGTTGGGATGTCTGTTACTTGAACTCTGTGAAGCAGTTATTTGGGCTGCAATTTTTGAGGCTGGTAAACTCTAATGAACTTATCCTCTGCAGCAGAGTCTGGGTCTTCCTTTCCTGTGGCGGTCCTCATGAAAGCCAGTTTCATCATAGCACTTGATGTTTTTTGCGAATGCACTTGAAGAATCTTTCAAAGTTCTTGACATCTTCCGGATTGACTGACCGTGTATTAAGGTAATGATGGACTGTCGGTTCTCTTTGCTTATTTGAGCAGTTATTGTCATAATATGGATTTGGTCTTTTACCAAATAGGGCTCTTTTGTATACTTCTGTATACTAGGCTCAAACGCATTAAGAAGATAAGAAATTCCACAAATGAACTTTTAACAAGGCACACCTGTTAATTGAAATGCATTCCAGGTGACTACCTCATGAAGCGGGTTGAGAGAATGCCAAGAGTGTGCAGCGCTGTCATCAAGGCAAAGGGTGTCAACTTTGAAGAATCTCAAATATAAAATTATCTTTGATTTGTTTAACACTTTTTTGGTTACTACATGATTCCATATGTGTTATTTCATAGTTTTGATGTCTTCACTATTATTCTACAATGTAGAAAATAGTAAAAGTAAAGAAAAACCCTTGAATGAGTAGGTGTGTCCAAACTGTTGGCTGGTACTGAATATATAAAAAATGCACACAAGCCATCTGTCTGATTCACGCCTGTCTGGGTGGACTAGTCCATTTGCCTGTCTGGGTGGACTAGTCCATTTGCCTGTCTGGGTGGACTAGTCCATTTGCCTGTCTGGGTGGACTAGTCCATTTGCCTGTCTGGGTGGACTAGTCCATTTGCCTGTCTGGGTGGACTAGTCCATTTGCCTGTCTGGGTGGACTAGTCCATTTGCCTGTCTGGGTGGACTAGTCCATTTGCCTGCCTGGGTGGACTAGTCCATTTGCCTGCCTGGGTGGACTAGTCCATTTGCCTGTCTGGGTGGACTAGTCCATTTGCCTGTCTGGGTGGACTAGTCCATTTGCCTGTCTGGGTGGACTAGTCCATTTGCCTGTCTGGGTGGACTAGTCCATTTGCCTGTCTGGGTGGACTAGTCCATTTGCCTGTCTGGGTGGACTAGTCCATTTGCCTGTCTGGGTGGACTAGTCCATTTGCCTGTCTGGGTGGACTAGTCCATTTGCCTGTCTGGGTGGACTTTAGTCCACTGCCTGTCTGGGTGGACTAGTCCATTTGTCTGGGTGGACTAGTCCATTGCGGAGGGGATGGCACACCACTATCACCAGTAATACATTCAATATATTTTATTACAATGTTTTTGGTTACCATTGTCATTGTACCATTGTCATTGTAGGAGTGTACACATTGTTTGCAGAGCGTACAACCTAGGCTACACTTGTGAGAAAGGTTTTGGTGTATTTCCTTCCATTTGCGAGTTTACAATTTATTTTTTGTCTTTTGTTAAGAGTGCTCCTGTCAATGTTGAGTAAGGACACACACCTGATTATGCCTATTAGGCTGATTGCTGTTTGACATAGAAGTAGGCCTTTTTCTGTTTGAGAAACTACACATGGAAGTTAAGACAATCTACCTGGCCTGAGTTACAAATGTAGGCATATTTAGGCTGGCCTGATTTGCATTATATAGTCTGATTATAGGTCTACCTGAATACACATTGAAGTCAGGCCTATAGGCTAGCCTGCCTGATTAGACATAGAAGTAGAGATATAGGCTAGCTGGCCTGATTACACATAGAAGTAGGCCTATAGGCTACCTGGCCTGATTACACATAGAAGTAGGCCTATAGTCTACCTGGCCTGATTACACATTGAAGTATGCCTAGAGGCTAGCTGGCCTGATTACACATTGAAGTAGGCCTATAGGATAGCTGGCCTCTAGTGCAAATGTAGGCCTATAAATGTGCACATTTGGGGATCTGAAACTATTTCTGATTGTCTTCACTCACCGTCACTGTGGAGTTTCTCAAATAAAAAATGTCTTCACCTGAAACAGCAAGTAAACAAAGTATGTTTCTATATCCATTGAGAATGACAATAGTTCCTCAATGTAGCCTATTTAAAAGTATTTCCATCTCTCTCCCTTTTGATAACCACTCAGCATGACAGGGGAAAAAATGTAATGCTCTGATCCAGTGGAAATGTCATAAAATAGGCCTACCAGATTACTTCTTATCCCTTGCGCAAAATAGCCTACAGCTCTGTCTGTCTGGAGCTCACTGGCATGAGAAACTCTGTAAGGGCCCAAAATATTTTATACAAGGTTGCAAGTTTGCTAGCACAGGCCAGACCAAATTAATAGTTGATATTATGTTTCAAGTTTCTTGCAGACAGGCCATGTGCAGCCAATTTGATTTATAGGATATCTATTTTCATCAGGGTATTTTCTACCTGCAGGTTGCAATGTTTTTATTTGTTGGCTTTATGTAGGCTATTTTTACATATTGGCAATGGAAGTTACTTTTAGATTCATTTTAATTTAGATATAATTTTGATTAATCACATGACATTGATTTGAGATGTAAAGACTTTATTATAAATGAAATGAAAATCATAACGCAGCAGCGGGAGGAGGAGAGTCCAGAACAGATGTATTTTATTTTGGTTACACTATATTGATCTCTGGCTCCCTCTTGAGTATTTTGTGTGTCTTCATTTTTTAAGTTGCATTTTTAAGTTGCTTAAAGCATCAGACAAGCTCTGTAGCCTCCATATAGGTGATTTTTTTCCAGCACATATATATGGAAAAAATACACGTTTTTAAAATTAAAACATTTGGTTGAAAGAAAACAAGACTCTCGGTCGAACGGGAATAATTTTTTTGTCGGGACAGCCCTAATAGCTTTATTCCCTGTATTGTACAGCCTACTGTTATGAAGTCATATGTATATCACACCAACTGACTGGTTCTTCTGATGTTGTTCACACAGGAGACCATGTTGAGACATTCTCTACATCCAGAGAGCAACAGCAGGAAGATCACAGAGCTAAGAGGTCTCACCACTGCCCACATTGTGAGGAGATTTTCCCAATTCTATCAAAACTAGAAATACACCTAAAAATACACACAGGAGATAATCTGTATTCCTGCACTGACTGTGGGAAGAGTTTCACAACATCACAGGCTCTGACAGTTCATCTGCGAGTCCACACTGGAGAAAAACCTTACTCCTGCTCTGACTGTGGGGAGAGTTTCTCTCAACAGAGCAGCTTAAAAACACACCAACGTATACACACAGGAGAGAAGCCTTACTCATGCTCTGACTGTGGGAAGAGTTTCTCGGTATCAAGCAACTTAAAAACACACCTAAAAATACACACCGGGGAGAAGCCTTACTTCTGCTCTGACTGTGGGGCGAGTTTCTCTCAACAGAGCCACTTACAAACCCACCAACATATACACACAGGAGAGAAGCATTACTTCTGCTCTGACTGCGGAAAATTCTTCACAACATCAGCTGAGTTAAGAGTTCATCAGAGAACACACACAGGAGAGAAGCCTTACTGCTGCTCTGACTGTGGGAAAAGTTTCTCTCAACAGGTCCACTTAAAATGTCACCAGCGAATACACACAGGAGAGAAGCCTTACTCCTGCTCTGACTGTGGAAAGAGTTTCACCCGATTGGATATATTAAAATGTCACCAGCGAATACATACAGGAGATAAGCCTTACTCCTGCTCTGACTGTGGGAAGAGTTTCTCCCAACAGGGCAACTTAAAAATACACCAACGTATACATAAAGGAGAGAAGCCTTATTCCTGTTCTGACTGTGGAAAATGCTTCACAACATCAACTGAGCTAAAATCTCATCAGAGAACACACACAGGAGAGAAGCCTTACTACTGCTCTGACTGTGGGAAGAGTTTTTCCCGATTGGCTACCTTAAAAACACATCAATGTATACATAAAGGAGAGAAGCCTCATCACTTCTCTCAGACCAACTAAGATTAAAGTCACTCTATCAATTAATCCTCATCCCATAAAATAATTGGCGATGTTGAATTGGATCAAATGAAGAAAGCTTAGAACATGTTTCTCACTGTGAGAGAACTGTGCAGAGGAAAGGGGCGAAAGCATGAGAAGCTTTTAAAATTATCTGATAGCATGCAACACCCCAAAAGACCTGCTCAAATGGGGACGTAAACAAAATAATTAGCATAGTCGATAGCATGCAACACCCCAAAAGACCTGCACACAAAACACAGAAATAAAATATAAAACATTCATTACCTTTGACGATCTTCTTTGTTGGCACTCCTAGATGTCCCATAAACATCACTATTGGGTCTTTTTTTCGATTAAATCGGTCCATATATAGCCTAGATATCGATCTATGAAGACTATGTGATCAAGGAAAAAACAGCGTTTTATAACGCAACGTCATTTTTAAAAATTAAAAAAGTCTACGATAAACTTTCACAAAATACTTCGAAATACTTTTGTAATGCAACTTTAGGTATTAGTAAACTTTAATAATCTATCAAAATGATCACTGGGCGATGTATATTCTATAGCTCCACGTCTTCAAATCATGTTCAGAAATTTCTACTCCAAAACATCCTGTCGGAGACCAGAGGAAATGGGCTGTCTCTTGTTCGTTTGACCAAGAAACAAAGCCTAGACAATTGACAAGACAGGTGACATCGTGTGGAAGCTGTAGGAATTGCAATCTCGGCTCCAGGTAATTTGGTTTCCATTCAACAATACATGCAAGTGGCGCATTGATACTTTTTCCAGTTTTCAGTGATCAGTTTTTCTTCCGCTTTTCGATGAAACGCAGGCTCTGTTATAGTCACAGCCGTGATTTAACCAGTTTTAGAAATGTCAGAGTGTTTTCTATCCACACATACTAATCACATGCATATACTATATTCCTGGCATGAGTAGCAGGATGCTGAAATGTTGCGCGATTTTTAACAGAATGTTTGAAAAAGTAGGGGGTAGGATTAACAGGTTTTAAGGAAAAAACAATAGGATGGTGGTTGGTATTGTGGATGGATGAGTCAGCATATAACATGAAAGTCTAGCAACGGTTGCATGTTCAAATCTCATCACGGACAACTTTAGCATTTTAGCTAATAAGCAACTTTGCAACTACACTACATGACCAAAAGTACACTACCATTCAAAAGTTTGGGGTCACTTAGAAATGTCCTTGTTTTTTAAAGAAAATCTATTGTTTTTGTCCATTTAAAATAACATCAAATTGATCAGAAATACAGTGTAGACATTGTTCATGTTGTAAATTACTATTGTAGCTGGAAACAGCTGATTTTTCAAATGGATAATCTACATAGGTGTACAGAGGCCCATCATCAGCAGCCATCACTCCTGTGTTCCAATGGCACGTTGTTAGCTAATCCAAGTTTATCATTTAAAAAGGCTAATTGAACAATAGCAAACCCTTTTGCAATTATGTTAGTACAGCTGAAAACAGTTGTGCCCGATTAAAGAAGCAATAAAACTAGACTAGTTGAGTGTCGGGAGCATCAGCATTTGTGGGTTTGATTACAGGCTCAAAATGTCTAGAAACAAATAACTTTCTTCTGAAACTCGTCAGTCTATTCTTGTTCTGAGAAATGAAGGCTATGGTGCTTGCCTACGGAGCTGTGAGGGGAACGGCACCTCAGTACCTCCAGGCTCTGATCAGGCCCTACACCCAAACAAGGGCACTGCGTTCATCCACTCTGGCCTGCTCGCCTCCCTACCACTGAGGAAGTACAGCTCCCGCTCAGCCCAGTCAAAACTGTTCGTGCTCTGGCCCCCAATGGTGGAACAAACTCCCTCACGACGCCAGGACAGCGGAGTCAATCACCACCTTCCGGAGACACCTGAAACCCCACCTCTTTAAGGAATACCTAGGATAGATAAGTATCCCCCCCCTTTAAGATTTAGATGCACTATTGTAAAGTGACTGTTCCACTGGATGTCATAAGGTGAATGCACCAATTTGTAAGTCGCTCTGGATAAGAGCGTCTGCTAAATGACTTAAATGTAAATGTTAATGTAAGAAACGGAAAATCTCGTACGATGTTGTGTACTACTCCCTTCACAGATCAGAGCAATCTGGCCCTAACCACAATATCAAGAGGAGTGGGAGGCCCCAGTGCACAACTGAGCAAGATGTACATTAATGTCTAGTTTGAGAAAGTCCTCAACTGGTAGCTTCATTAAATTAGTACCCGCAAAACACCAGTCTCAACGTCAACAGTGACGAGGTGACTCCGGGATGCTGGCCTTCTAGGCAGTCTCAGACTGGCCAATAAAAAGAAAAGATTAAGATGGGCAAAAGAACACAGACACTGGACCGAGGAACTCTGCCTAGATGGCCAGCATCCCGGAGTCACCTCTTCACTGTTGAATTTGAGACCTCACTGTATTTCCGATCAATTTGATGTTATTTTAATGGACAAACAAATGGCTTTTCTTTAAAAAAAAAACAAGGACATTTCTTATTGGCCCCGAACTTTTGAGCGGTAGTGTATGTGGGCACCTGCTCGTCAAACATCTCATTTCAAAATCATGGGCCTTAATATGGACTTGGTTCCCCTTTGCTGCAATAACTGCCGTCACTCTTCTGGGAAGGCTTCCCACTAGATGTCGGAACATTGCTGTGGGGACTTTTTCCATTTAGCCACAAGAGCATTAGTGAGTTCGGGCACTGATGTTGGGTGATTAGGTCTGGCTCGCAGTCAACGTTTCAATTCATCCCAAATGTGTTCGATAGGGTTAAGGTCAGGGCTCTGTACAGGCCAGTCAAGTTCTTCCACACTGATCTCTACAAACCATCTGTGTATGGACGTCTTATTTGTGCTCGGGGGCATTGTCACGCTGCAACAGGAAAGGGCCTTCCCAAACTGTTGCCGCAAAGTTGTCAGCACAGAATCATCTATAATGTCATTGTATGCTGTAGCGTTAAGATTTCCCTTCACTGGAACTAAGGGGACTAATCCGAACCATGAAAAACGGCCCCAGACCATTAGTTGTCCTCCACCAAACTTTACAGTTGGCACTATGCATTGGGGCAGGTAGCGTTCTCCTGGCATCCACCAAACCCAGATTCATCTGTCGGACTGCTAGATGATGAAGCGTGATTCATCACTCCAGAGAACATGTTTCTACTGCTTCAGTCCAATGACTGTGAGCTTTACACCACTCCAGAGAACATGTTTCTACTGCTTCAGTCCAATGACTGTGAGCTTTACACCACTCCAGAGAACATGTTTCTACTGCTTCAGTCCAATGACTGTGAGCTTTACACCACTCCAGAGAACATGTTTCTACTGCATCAGTCCCATGACGGTGAGCTTTACACCACTCCAGCCAACGCTTGGCATTACACATGGTGATCTTAGGCATGTGTGCTGCTGCTCGGCCATGGAAACCCATTTTATGAAGCTCCCGACGAACAGTTCTTGTTGACGTTGCTTCCAGCAGCAGTTTGGAACTTGATAGTGAGTGTTGCAACCGAGAACAGACCATTTTTACATGCTACAGCACTCAGCGGTCCTGTGTTTTTGAGCTTGTGTGGCTTTACCGCTTCACGGCTGAGCCGTTGCTCCTAGACATTTCCATTTCACAGTGACCGCACTTACAGTTGAACAGGGCAGCTCAAGCATGGCAAACATTTTATGAACTGACGGTGCCACGTTGAAAGTCACAAAGCTCTTCATTAAGGCCATTCTACTGCCAATGCATGGCTGTGTGCTCGATTTTATACTCCTGTCAGCAAAGGGTGTGGCGGAAATATACAAATCCACTATTTTGAAGGGGTGTCCTCATACTTTTTGTATATCAAGTCTGCTTAACATGTTAGCCTAGCATGCAACTACTTACCATGTTAATGTTAGCAACAACAAATTGGAATACGTAAAATATCATACGTATATCTAATTTGTAACATACTATACATCCCACAAATCGTATTATAGTTATAGACAATGTAACATAACATACCGTAAAATACTAAATAGTGTGCAATGTTCTTTTGATTTTTTTTTTTACATATAGTACATTTTGCTCTGACACCAAGTTGTCCCTCTGCAGTTCTCTGTGGAAATGAGCTAGTAGACACATGTATCAGATAGAGATGGTGTCAGTTCTTTTTTTTACTACACAACAACTTTTGTTTAATGATACACAGGCTATGAAATGACTACGTGTTTATTAAATTGTCTTTTAAAACTAGATTCATTATTATAGTAATTGATCATTAATACATTTGGATAACTGTAATGAACTTAATTTATCTGCTAATGAAAAATAAACATGTTACATGAATTTGTGCTGGTCAACCTTTGGTTTTCTGGGTTATCTATACAATAAATACAATGTTTTTGTTTAATTCATGGCATTCAAAGTCATTTACATGTCTATCTACTCAAAACATGTCACTACATCTTTACACATCACCATGGGGACAAGCCAATTTGCTAGCCACCAGTAATTGCTACAATGCACACATAGATGTTTTGCATTATAAAGGACTTACATATGTTTCTTATTAAATAACAGTTAAATAAAATGAAAAAAAAATATTGTCATTTTGAAGTGTTTTATATGGTACCAAAGTCCAGGGACAGCATTACCACCACAAATCAACAATGACCCAGTTACTATTAGGGAATGGAACCAGAGAGGAAGATTGTGTTACCTCTCTCTTACTTATCGTAAGAGTAGGGGTGTTAACCCCGGGGTGCTGGCTAAATTCTCATTCTGACCATCATGGCCATCTAATCATCCCCAGCTTCCAGGCTCATTCATCCCCCCCTCCTCTCCCCTGTAACTATTCCCCAGGTTGTTGCTGTAATGAGAACGTGTTCTGTCAACTTCTCTGCTCAATTTTTTTTTAAATTACTTAAACATTAATGTGCACTGTTCAAAATATATCTACAGTCAACGCTGTTGCTAGCACTAGCCCCCAAAATAAAGCGCCCGATCTGAGTTAACTTGGTTGAGTTTACGGAAACAAATATAATACAAGTGCCATTCCAGATGAGGAATAAGAAACGTTCAAAGCACATGTAATGTTTGGCTAAATACAATGTAATGTTGAGTTCTTACACAGGATTTGACACAGCAGGAGTAGTTTCGGGACAAGTTTTGCGTGTCCTTGAGTGCCCCAGCCATAGCCCGGACTTGAACCCGATCAAATATCTCTGGAGAGACCTGAAAATAGCTGTGTAGCAACGCTCCCCTTTCAACCTGACAGAGCTTGAGAGGATCTGCAGAGAAGAATGGGAGAAAAACTCCCCAAATACATGTGCGCCAAGCTTGTCGTGTCAAACCCTGGAGAACTCAATGCTGTAATCGCTGCCAAAGGTGCTTCAACAAAGTACTGAGTAAAGGGTCGGAAAATGTGATATTTCCGGTTTTAAAAATATATAAATTGCAATTTCTATTTAATTTATTTGACATTCTGGGGTATTGTGTGTAGATTGATGAGGGGGGGGGGGACTATTTCATCTATTTTAGAATAAGGCTGTAACGTTACAATATGTGGAAAAAGTCAAGGGCTCTGAATACTTTCCGAAGGCACTATATATCAAGTCATTTGTCACCTAGTACAGCCAGAAGAGGAGCGGCCACTGCTCGGAGCCTGGTTCTTCTCTAGGGTTTTCCTAGATTCCTTCTAAGGAGTTTTTACTAGTCCCTCTGCTCCTGTATTGCTTTCCCTTTGGGGTTTTAGTCTTGGTTCCTGCACCCTCAGCGGAGTCGACAAACACCGGGAGCATCCATTTTTCAGGAAGAAGGAAGAGAGGAAGCCAAAGCCTGAAACCTAGAAGCTTCTGGTTTCTGTCAACCTCACTGAGGCATTTTATTTTTACACCTGATACGTTAGGTTAGGGTGTCTGTAAAGTAAAGCACTTTGTGACAACTGCAGATGTAAAAAGGGCTTTATATATTTTTTTGATTGAAATGTACATTACACCACCTGACTGGTTGAGACATTCTCTACATCCAGAGAGCAACAGCAGGAAGATCACAGAGCTCAGAGGACTCACCACTGCCCACGTTGTGAGGAGATTTTCCAATTCTATCAAGCTAAAAAATATACCTAAAAATACAGACAATGTAGAATCTTTATCCCTGCTTTGTCTGTGGGAAGAGCTGCAAAATATCAAGGGATCTGACAGTTCATCAGTCAACACTGGAGAAAAGCCTTACTCCTGCTCTGACCGTTGGAGAGTTTCTCTCAACATGGCCACTTAAAAACACACCAACATATACATAAATGTGAGATTCCTCATCAGTTCTCTGACTATCTAAGATTAAAATCATTCCATCACTTAATTATCAAGAAATTGTAGAACACTCTATTGTAATCCTATAGTTTCTCACTGTGACTTAATTATCAAGAAGTTGTAACACGCTATTTTAGTCGTATTGTTTCTCACTGTGAGATCTGTGCAGAGGAAAGGGAGTGTTATAGAATGTTAGCCTCTCTTTACTTTACTGATCAGTATTCACTGAAACCTGCTTAATTTATCTGCAAATTAAAAATAAAGTTTGTACATTTGTACTGGTCAAACTCTTCTCTTTTGGAAAATGAATTACCAAAAAACAATGTTTCAAGTGACATATTTGCTGTTTTTCTGAAGCTGAATAAGACAGGAAGTTGAAAGGAGCATCACCAAGCTAAATCTGACCTATTCTCTAACATGTTTTGTCAGTGTAAGCAGCTGTGAGACCTGCTAGAGTACTGTTGATCTACTGAGTCATTGTAGTTTTTTGGGGTGGTTAACTTTACAGTAAATGTAATGCTTTTGTTTAATTCATGACATTCCAACAAATACATATCTGTATTTATCTACTCAATACGTGTCATGACACCTCTACACACTGGGACAAGACAATTTACTAGTCACCAATATTCTCTAAATCAAATCAGTGATGACTGTTCAACAGTGTTATGGGCTGGAGATAGAAGCAGTTTCATTCTCTTGGTACCAGCTTTGATGCACCTGTACCGTCTCTGCTTGCTACATGGTAGCAGGGGGAACAGGCCGTGGCTCGGGTGGATGAGGTTCTTCATCTTCCAAATAAAATGTTATTGATCACATACACATGGTTAACAGATGTTATTGCGAGTGTAACGGAATGTTTGTGCTTCTAATTCCGACTGTGCAGCAATATCTAGCAAGTAATATCTAGCAATTCCACAACAAATACCTAATACACACAAATCTAAGTAAAGGAATGGAATAAGAATATATGTTAATATATGGATAAGCAATGTCAGAGCGGCATAAGCTAAGATACAATAGATATTATAGAATACAGTATATACATATGAGATGAGTAATGCAAGATATGTAAACATTATTCAACTGGCATCTCTGTGGCCTTCCACAGAGACCATGTACAATGCATATGTAATGTTTTTAAAAAACTTAGACATTAAAACAGACACACTTTTAGTTTTCTTGAACCAAGGTTTATTTGTCTTGCTAATCAAGTTCCCTTTATATTTTACATGCTTTATCAGTAGTTAGACCATCAGTCCAATACATGTCGCTGTTGCACTAGTAGTGGGAAACAGGAAGTTCCGGGTTGCCTGCCACCATTCTTCGGAGTAAAGAAAACGACAGAACGTTGTTGTGCGTTTCGCTTTATTACTACAGGTATGTAATAGCACGTTTAAACGGTCTATTTTCGAAATAACGTATTATATAACACATCCTCGAGATATTATCCCGTTTGGGAAAGGTTTTGTGTAATTTCTCTGTCAAACCGAGTGAGAGAAGAACGTGATAAAAAAATATTTTACAAGCACACGGAGGTTCATACATAACTCAGTCGTGTTCTCCTGGGGATGTTCAGTACAAAAACGTTGTGGAAAGTTGCAGATAGAAATGCTCTGAATAGAACTGAGATGATCCCTTAGAATCAGAGGCATGTTTGTTCTACATAATACATTTCTATCGGAATGTGGCCAACGTTTCCGTCCCCATCCTGGAAGCAGCCCTGGTACCCGCTTGTCCCTAGCTACGTGAAATTAGCCAGAATAACGATTAGCCACAATAATGGAATTTGCGGTTCGCCATCAACATAAAATACCCTCATTGAAAGCAATGCGAACTGATACAAATTAGTGGAATCATTTCAAATTAGGATTAGGCAACAATAAACACTGTTAGAATGTTGTTACTAAATTTAAAAGTGAGAAGAATGGCGCCAGAGTAGATGGCTGCCGTATTATGGTTTTCTAACCTATTGTGGGTTTTTTGGCATTATTTGTGGGTAATCTGCCTCTACCCTCAGTCCAACTAGCCCACGTACAATGATTGGATGACAAAATAGACGAGCTTCGATCACAAATAAACTGTAATGTCTTGTGTTTCACCGAGTTGTGGCTGAACGATGACAAAGATAGCATACAGCTGGCAGGGTTTGCGCTGCATCGGCAAGATGGAACAGCTGCCTTTTGTAAGACAAGGGGTGGCGTCTGTGTATATTTGTAACCAACAGCTGGTGCATGAAATCTAATATTAAAGAATTCTAAAGGTTTTGCTGGCCTGAAGTAGAGTATCTCATGACCCACAACAATTTGCATACCTCCCCAAAGATCCACAGATTATGCAATTTCTATTCCACTCCACACTGCCCTTTCCCACCTGGACAAAAGGAACACCTACGTGAGATTCATTGACTACAGCTCAGCGTTCAACAAGGTAGTGCCCTCAAAGCTCATCACTAAGCTAAGGACACTGGGACTAAACACCTCCCTCTGCAACTGTTCAAAAGTGGTAAGGGTAGGTAACAACACATCTGCCACGCTGATCCTAAACACAGGGGGCCCCTCAGGGGTGCGTGCTCAGTCCCCTCCTGTACTCCCCGTTCACTCATGACTGCGTGGCACCAACACAGTCGTTAAGTTTGCCGAAGAGTGTGTAAAGCTAATATAATAATAATATAATAATAATAATATATATATAAAGCTGTCATCAAAGCAAAGGGTGGCTACTTTGATGATTTTCAAATATAAAATGTATTTTGATTTAACACTTTTTATTTTGGTTTCTAGACGATTCCATGTGTTATTACATAGTTTGGATGTCTTCACTATTATTCTACAATGTAGAAAATAGTAAAATCAAGAAAAACCCTTGAATGAGTGGGTGTGCCCAAATGAGAGGAAGATGTGATCGCGCAACTTTGTTGATGTGAAAGTCAGGGGGTGGGGCTTGGTGTGTCTAAGTCATTGAGAAAGAGGCAAAGCAAGAGGTTTCACTCTCGCTAAATTCTGTCCAAAATAAGCCCAATGCGTTTCTATGGGCTTGTTTTGGACCTAACGTTGTTGCCTGCCTTCCTGCCTTTGGGACAACGACTCCCATTGTTAGGGTGGAGACGTGCATCTTGTCATTATATACCGATCTCTGGTGTAAAATGGGAAGGTGCACACGGCACAGAGGAGCAAAAATACAATTTGACAACAAGAGGACATAAACACTCATGAAAATGAAAGTAAATACAGGCATTTGGAATTTAGCTCAAAAATATACATTTTAATTAATTCTACACTGCTCAAAAAAGTAAAGGGAACACTAAAATAACACACCCTAGATCTGAATGAATGAAATATTCTTATTAAATACTTTTTTCTTTACATAGTTGAATGTGCTGACAACAAAATCACACAAATTATCAATGGAAATCAAATGTATCAACCCATGGAGGTCTGGATTTGGAGTCACACTCAAAATTAAAGTGGAAAACAACACTACAGGCTGATCCAACTTTGATGTAATGTCCTTAAAACAAGTCAAAATGAGGCTCAGTAGTGTGTGTGGCCTCCACGTGCCTGTATGACCTCCCTACAACGCCTGGGCAGGCTCCTGATGAGGTGGCGGATGGTCTCCTGAGGGATCTCCTCCCAGACCTGGACTAAAGCATCCGCCAACTCCTGGACAGTCTGTGGTGGATGGAGCGAGACATGATGTCCCAGATGTGCTCAATTGGATTCAGGTCTGGGGAACGGGCAGGCCAGTCCATAGCATCAATAGCTTCCTCTTGCAGGAACTGCTGACACTCCAGCCACATGAGGTCTAGCATGGTCTTGCATTAGGAGGAACCCAGGGCCAACCGCACCAGCATATGGTCTCACAAGGGTTCTGAGAATCTCATCTCGGTACCTAATGGCAGTCAGGCTACCTCTGGCGAGCACATGGAGGGCTATGCTGCCCCCCAAAGAAATGCCACCCCACACCATGACTGACCCACCGCCAAACCGGTCATGCTGGAGGATGTTGCAGGCAGCAGAACGTTCTCCGCAGCCTATCCAGACTCTGTCACGTGTTCATTGTGAACCTGCTTTCATCTGTGAAGAGCACAGGGCGCCAGTGGCAAATTTGCCCCAATCTTGGTGTTCTCTGCAAATGTCAAACGTCCTGCACGGTGTTGGGCTGTAAGCACAACCCCCACCTGTGGACGTCGGGCCCTCATACCACTCTCATGGAGTCTGTTTCTGACCGTTTGAGCAGACACATGCACATTTGTGTGGCCTGCTGGAGGTCATTTTGCAGGGCTCTGGCAGTGCTCCTCCTTGCACAAAGGCGGAGGTAGCGGTCCTGCTGCTGGATTGTTGCCCTCCCATGGCTTCCTCCACGTCTCCTGATGTACTGCCCTGTCTCCTGGTAGCGCCTCCATGCTCTGACACTACGCTGACAGACACAGCAAACCTTCTTGCCACAGCTCGCATTGATGTGCCATCCTGGATGAGCTGCACAACCTGAGCCACTTGTGTGGGTTGTAGACTCCGTCTCATGCTACCACTAAAGTGAAAGCACCGCCAGCTTTCAAAAGTGACCAAAACATCAGCCAGGAAGCATAGGAACTGGAGAAGTGGTCTGTGGTCCCCACCTGCAGAACTACTCTGTTATTGGGGGTGTCTTGCTAATTGCCTATAATTTCCACCTGTTGTCTATTCCATTTGCACAACAGCATGTGAAATGTATTGTCAATCAGTGTTGCTTCCTAAGTGGACAGTTTGATTTCACAGAAGTGTAATTGACTTGGAGTTACATTGTGTTGTTTAAGTGTTCCCTTTATTTTTTTGAGCAGTGTATATATCGCCCAGCCCTGAGTATAGTAGAGTATAATGGACTGTATTGTACCCTACTTTACTCTAATGTTGTGCACTCAAGACGTCTTTCCAACTTTCAATTAACTGATTTCAACATCCAGAAAACACTTATTTTAAATGTAAATGCAGATATGACTTTTCAACTTTCATTCATAACATAAAATGAATTTAACTTCAACGTTTGGAAAATAAGTATTTTTACACGTTTTTGTGCTTACTAGGACTATTGTAGTTCATAGGAGGAGGGTGGTATTTCAGCCAGGACCGGCCTGTGTCTGCATCAAGCATAGAGATGGACAGAAGACTCAACCTCCATGTAACCCATTTTAGCATGGACATCGTCATTGAGGCTTTCCACCATTTTAAAGTAGTCAAATGTGTGGGGATTCTTATGGGTTAGGAGCAATCAGCCAATTATTAGTGCCCTGTCTTCTTCAACTTTTGTGCTATGGTTTGTAAATATTGAACACCGCCATCTAGTGGCCAATAACTGAATGACACTAATTGGTTCAGGACTCCAGCACTGCAGGTGGTGCTAACTCTGTGGTGTCAACGTATTCCGTTCATGCAGGTGCATGAGAGGGAGACAATTTCAATGTTACATTACTGTTTTGAAGCAGAACGTAATGATTATCAGTTTTCTACATGTGTACTAATTAGAGGTCGACCGATTATGATTTTTCAACACCGATACCGATTATTGTAGGACCATAAACGCCGATACCGATTAATCTGCCGTGGTTTTTTTTAATGTTAAAAAAATGTTAACTTTTTTTGTGATAATGACAATTACAGCAATACTGAATGAACACTTATTTTAACTTAATACAATACATCAATAAAATCAATTTAGCCTCAAGTAAATAATGAAACATGTTCAATTTGGTTTAAATAATGCAAAAACAAAGTGTTGAGAAGAAAGTAAAGTGCAATATGTGCCATGTAAGAAAGCTAACATTTCAGTTCCTTGAGCAGAACATGAGAACATATGAAAGCTGGTGGTTCCTTTAACATGAGTCTTCAATATTCCCAGGTAAGAAGTTTTAGGTTGTAGTTATTATAGGACTATTTCCCTCTATACCATTTGTATTTCATTAACCTTTGACTATTGGATGTTCTTATAGGCACTTTAGTATTGCCAGTGTAACAGTATAGCTTCCATCCTCTCCGCGCTCCTCCCTGGGCTCGAACCAGCAACACAACGACAATTAGCGTGCGCTAATTAGCTAGCCATTTCACTTCGGCTACACGAGCCTCATCTCGGGAGTTGATAGACTTGAAGTCATAAACAGCGCAATGCTTGATACACAACGAAGAGCTGCTGGCAAAACGCACGAAAGTGCTGTTTGAATTTTTTTTTATTCGACAAATCGACGCCCAAAAATGCTGATTTGTTATGAAAACTTGAAATCGGCCCTAATTAACCCGTCGACCTCTAGTACTAATATTCAGACACATTCAGTTGTTTCCATCTTTATCTATAAATGTTTCAATGGTGTGAACAGAAAATACAATTGAGTTAAATAGTACAGTGAAGACAAGGTTATTCAGGGAAAATAGTGCATAGTGCTGCCTGAAACATACTGTTAGCCTTGTACTAAATGGTTTTTGAGTCATTTATGCATTTTTGTGAATTTAGGAAATCTACTATAGGTTATGTGCACTGTAATTTAAAGTGTGCACTTTGTCTAATGTGAAATTCATAAATGGTTTGTTTTCAATGTTTAGCTACCTGATCTAATATCATTTTTTGAGAATAAAGAAAGTACCAGAACTCTCAAGACAATGACTTTTGGGGGCCATTTTCTCTTCATAACTACAGGCCAACTCCGATTATGTCTGAGGCCGGTAACATCAAAAGTGAGGACAAACCCAATCTACAGTCACTGGGTCCTGATTGTGACAGTGGAGCCCAGTTTGCACTGCAGGATCCAGAGATGAAGCTGGAAGACTGCAGTCAAACACTGGAGCTGAATGTCAACATTAAAGATGAAGAAGAGGAGGAGAAGATTGGGGAATCTGTTTATGATGGTAAGAGCAGGTTCTATTTATAAGTTATCTTTATAAGTTATGTTCATAAGTTATTGATATGACAGATTTACAGAATGAAACCTAACACATCCTTGAACAAGTTCTATGAAATGAGCCTGTAGTTACTAACCCTTGTGATAGTGAGTGGAGGATGATATGAAATGAGTCTGTGTAGTTACTAACCCTTGTGATAGTGAGTGGAGGAGGATATGAAATGAGTCTGTGTAGTTACTAACCCTTGTGATAGTGAGTGGAGGATGATATGAAATGAGTCTGTGTAGTTACTAACCCTTGTGATAGTGAGTGGAGGAGGATATGAAATGAGTCTGTGTAGTTACTAACCCTTGTGATAGTGAATGGAGGATGATATGAAATGAGTCTGTGTAGTTACTAACCCTTTGTGATAGTGAATGGAGGATGATATGAAATGAGTCTGTGTAGTTACTAACCCTTGTGATAGTGAATGGAGGATGATATGAAATGAGTCTGTGTAGTTACTAACCCTTGTGATAGTGAATGGAGGATGATATGAAATGAGTCTGTGTAGTTACTAACCCTTGTGATAGTGAGTGGAGGATGATATGAAATGAGTCTGTGTAGTTACTAACCCTTGTGATAGTGAGTGGAGGATGATATGAAATGAGTCTGTGTAGTTACTAACCCTTGTGATAGTGAGTGGAGGATGATATGAAATGAGTCTGTGTAGTTACTAACCCTTGTGATAGTGAGTAGAGGATTATATGACATAATCCCCTTCTTGCCCTCAACTGTTGAACAGCTTTTAGGGCGGACCCCATTTTGTCGACTGGTCTATTGTTTTGTTCGATAGACAGACAGATAGATAGACAGACAGATAGATAGACAGATATAGATCGATAGATAGGCTGTTGGTCTACTAAGCCTATCAGCAGCGGGAAATATATAATTAGCTTATATACAGTTCCAGTCAAAAGTTTGGACACAGAAATCAAAATATATATAAATGTATTTATAAAGCCCTTCTTACATCAGCTGATATCTCAAAGTTCTGTACAGAAACCCAGCCTAAAACCCCAAACAGCAAGCAATGCAGGTGTAGAAGCACGGTGGCTAGGAAAAACTACCTAGAAAGGACAAAACCTAGGAAGAAACTTAGAGAGGAACCAGGCTTTGATTGGTGGCCAGTCCTCTTCTGGCTGTGCTGGGTGGAGATTATAACAGAACATGGCCAAGATGTTCAAATATTCATAGATGACCAAGAGGGTCAAATAATAATAATCACAGTGGATGTCAAGGGTGCAACAGGTCAGCACCTCAGGAGTAAATGCAGTTGGCTTTTCATAGCCGATCATTGAGTATCTCTACCGCTCCTGCTGTCTCTAGAGAGTTGAAAGGTCTGGGACAAGGTAGCACGTCCGGTGAACAGGTCAGGCAGGATTCCATAGCCACAGGCAGAACAGTTGAAACTGGAGCAGCAGCACGGCCAGGTGGTCTGGGGACAGCAAAGAGTCGATCATGCCAGGTAGTCCCGAGGCATGGTCCTAGGGCTCAGGTCCTCCGAGAGAGAGAAACAAAGAAAGAGAGAATTAGAGAGAGCATACTTAAATTTGCACAGGACACAGGATAAGACGGGAGAAATACTCCAGATATAACAGACTGACCCTAGCCCCCTGACACCCAAACTACTCCAGCATAAATACTGAGGCTGAGACAGGAGGGGTCAGGAGACACTGTGGCCCCATCCATGGCATTCTCTCAACCAGCTTCACATGGAGTGTTTTTCCAACAGTCTTGAAGGAGTTCCCACATATGTTGAGCACTTCTTGGATGCTTTTCCTTCACTCTGCGCTCCAACTCATCCCAGAGACCATTGGGTTGGGTAGAAGTCGGGTGATTGTGGAGGCCAGGTCATCTGATGCAGCACTCCATCACTCCTGGAGATGTTTTTTGGGTCATTTGCCTGTTGAAAAACAAATGATAATCCCGCAAAACAGATGGGATGGCGCATCGCATGCAGAGTGCTGTGGTAGCCATGCGGGTTAAGTGCGACTTGAATTCTAAATAAATCAATGACAGTTTCACCAGCAAAGAATTATCATCACACCACCTCCTCCATGCTTCTCGGTGGGAACTACACATGTGGAGATCATCTGTTCACCTAGTGTGCGTCTCACAAAGACAGAGGTTAGAACCAGAAATCTCTCATTTGGACTCATCAGACCAAAGGACAGATTTTCCCCGGTCTAATTTCCATTGCTCGTGTTTCTTGGCCCAAGCAAGTCTCTTCTTATTATTGGTGTCCTTTAGTAGTGGTTTTTTGCAGCAATTGAACCATGAAGGCCTGATTCACACATCTCCTCAGAAATGTTGATGTTGAGGTGTGTCTGTTGAACTCTGTGAAGCATTTATTTGGTCTGCCATCTGAGGTGAAGCTGGAAGACAGGAACACCTGTTAATTTAAATGCATTCCAGGTAACTACCTCATGAGGTTGGTTGAGATTATGCCAAGACTGTGCAAAGCTGTCATCAACGCAAAGGGTGTCAACTTTGAAGAATCTCAAATATAAAATGTATTATGATTTCACTTTTTTTGGTTACTACATGATTCCATATGTTATGCTTGTGAGAAAAAACGTTTTGATTTATTTCCTTCCATTTACGAGTTTACAATTTATTATTTGTCTTTTGTCAAGAGTGCTCCTGTCAATGTTGAGTAAGTAATAGGCAGGCTAGCTGGCCTGATTACACATAGAAGTATGCCTATAGGCTAGCCTGCCTGATTACACATAGAAGTAGGCCTATAGGCTACCTGGCCCGATTACACATAGAAGTAGGCCTATAGGCTACCTGGCCTGATTACACATAGAAGTAGGCCTATATGCTACCTGGCCTGATTACACATAGAAGTAGGCCTAGGCTACCG
>NW_025746042.1:137500-189185 GCF_021184085.1 Oncorhynchus gorbuscha | reverse complement strand
AGACAATGTAAAGAAGGACAGGCCAACACTGCTGTCAGATAATCATAAAGGAGACAGACAGGCCAGCACTGCTGTCAGCTAATCATAAAGGAGACAATATAAAGAAGGACAGGCCAACACTGCTGTCAGATAATCATAAAGGAGACAGACAGGCCAGCACTGCTGTCAGCTAATCATAAAGGAGACAATGTAAAGAAAGACAGGCCAGCGCTGCTGTCAGCTAATCATAAAGGAGACAATATAAAGAAGGACAGGCCAACACTGCTGTCAGATAATCATAAAGGAGACAGACAGGCCAGCACTGCTGTCAGCTAATCATAAAGGAGACAATATAAAGAAGGACAGGCCAGAGCTGCTGTCAGCTAATCATAAAGGAGACAATATAAAGAAGGACAGGCCAGAGCTGCTGTCAGCTAATCATAAAGGAGACAATATAAAGAAGGACAGGCCAGAGCTGCTGTCAGCTAATCATAAAGGAGACAATATAAAGAAGGACAGGCCAGAGCTGCTGTCAGCTAATCATAAAGGAGACAATATAAAGAAGGACAGGCCAGAGCTGCTGTCAGCTAATCATAAAGGAGACAATATAAAGAAGGACAGGCCAGAGCTGCTGTCAGCTAATCATAAAGGAGACAATATAAAGAAGGACAGGCCAGAGCTGCTGTCAGCTAATCATAAAGGAGACAATATAAAGAAGGACAGGCCAGCGCTGCTGTCAGCTAATCATAAAGGAGACAATATAAAGAAGGACAGGCCAGCGCTGCTGTCAGCTAATCAACTGTCTCTCAATTGGTGTCTTTTTCCCTATATAGTGCACTAGTTTTTACCAGGGACCATAGGGCTGTGGTTAAAATAGGTGCACTGTATAGGAAAAGGTGCCGCTTGGGACACAGATACAGAATTGAGGCCACTCTGTATATTCAGTTCCATGCACATATTTCCTCCCAATTCAGGATACTTCACATGAGACTAGAGTCTTCACCATATGAATAAAATATGCCAATGTTCTGACACTCAGATGCTGATGTTCTATCCTTCCTCAGCTCAGCTTCCTGAGGAAGAAAATGAGAGGACAGAGGAGGAGAGGAGAGAGGAGGAGTGAAGAGAGGAGATGAGAGGGGAGGAGGAGTGGTTAGGAGGGGAAGATAGGTGAGAAGAGAGGACATGGGAGGAGAGGAGGAGAGAGGGAGAGAAGGAGAGAAGAGCAGAAGTAACTAGTGAATAAGTTGTGCTTGTTCTCTGTGCTGTCATGGCAGCGCGATGCGTGGTGGATGTTTCCATCCGGGTGCCATGGATACGGCAGGTCTGTCAGTAGGTGTTTCATCAGGGACAATAACATCCTCTCATGTTTCCATCCAATGAGAATGTTAGCAATTAGCCTATGCAGTGGCTAGCTGTTAGCAAGCTGCTGACTGCTGAGAGTATGACTGACACTGTGTGTGTGCGTGTCTGTGTGTGTGTGTGTGTTTGTGTGTTTGTGTTAGCTGACAGCTAACGTGGTAATTAGACATGATTGAAAGGATTGGTCAGCATAATGATGCAATTGAAGAATATGAATGATGTCTGTGTGTCGTTGTTAGTGACGTCTATAAGTTGTCTATGCATTGTCAGACGTGTATCATCTGCATAACATCTCAGTGAGGTGTTGTTTCTGTACGGTGTCCATATGAGCACAGTCCCAGTATCAGCAGTTGTTTCAGTGTGCCATCTGAGATGTGAGTCTGAGGTGACAAACGATGCAGACACATCGCACCTAACACAGACATTTCCACTGCCCACACACACTGCACCCACCTCTGCAATGGTGCGTCCTTTTGCTCTACCCCACAGAGTGAGAGAGAAAGAGAGAGACAGGAACCAGACAGGGAGAGATAGTTCATTATCACCGTCACCACTGCTCTCTCTGTGACTTGGCCCGCTCGCCTGCCATCGGCATTCCCAAGCCCAATGTCCCTGCCCATCGGCATAGCGATGTCTATTGTCCCTGCCCATCGACATAGCGATGTCTATTGTCCCTGCCCATCGACATAGCGATGTCTATTGTCCCTGCCCATCGGCATAGCGATGTCTATTGTCCCTGCCCATCGGCATAGCGATGTCTATTGTCCCTGCCCATCGGCATAGCGATGTCTATTGTCCCTGCCCATCGGCATAGCGATGTCTATTGTCCCTGCCCATCGGCATAGCAATGTCTATTGTCCCTGCCCATCGGCATAGCGATGTCTATTGTCCCTGCCCATCGGCATAGCGATGTCTATTGTCCCTGCCCATCGGCATAGCGATGTCTATTGTCCCTGCCCATCGGCATAGCGATGTCTATTGTCCCTGCCCATCGGCATAGCGATGTCTATTGTCCCTGCCCATCGGCATAGCGATGTCTATTGTCCCTGCCCATCGGCATAGCGATGTCTATTGTCCCTGCCCATTGGCATAGCAATGCCCATTGTCACATCATGTCACCATGGCAATGCCCATTATCCCTTGCCCATTGTTTCTTTAGGCTGGCAGAGGGCCTATGCCCACTCCCTCACACAGGCACTGACTGGCTGCGGTGCACTAGTTGCTATGGAGGTTCACACACACACACACACACACACACACACACACACACACACACACACACACACACACACACACACACACACACACACACACACACACACACACACACACACACACACACACACACACACACACACACACACACACACACACACACACACACACACACACACACACACACACTGAACTAGCAACAGCCTTGTTCTGGATGTGTGGTAGGTAGGGAGTATAGTTAATGAAGACAGCAGGAGCTATGTCCAGGGATTGACTTCCTCTTTACTTAAATGACTTAAATTATCATTCTGTACACACTGGTAGGCTGTGGCCATGTGACCCAGGTATTAAGCACTGATTGGCTTAAGGTCGGAGTTCATAATGAAATGATAGCCAATGTTATTGGGACAGGTTTCTGCACCTAGCAACACCAAGGATAACGAGGGTAGACAGATCCAGACAACATTCTCCTTTAAATGGCCTTTTCCTATTCCAGATGTCAGATTCACTATACTGTATGCAAACACCCCCATCTCCCCCTCCACACAACAGCGTTTGTGTGTATGTTTGTGTGTCTGTTTTCATGGCCCATTTTATACTGTGGGGGAATTCACTGCTATCAGACTGAGAAGTAGTCAGCTGTGGCTGCAGTCTAGTCCCCTGAGGATCTCCTCTACCCTAACCTCCCCTATCTCTTCCTTTCACACACACACACACACACACACACACACACACACACACACACACACACACACACACACACACACACACACACACACACACACACACACACACACACACACACACACACACACACACACACACACACACACACACACGCAGGCGCGCACCCCCTCCCCATCCCCCCATAGAGAACATCTCCTCTGTCCTATCCTGATAGTCAGCACCCTCCCTCTCTCCACCACTAATGTAATCTGTCCTCCTTCCCCCACTCCTCTACAGGGTTCCACATGTCTGTTTGATGCCGCAGCGATGCTGCTGTCCTGTCATGGCCTGTGTGCTGTCCTGAGGGTAAGACCATGACCTAGATGGCACTAATGCTTCATCGTCATCATCGTTGTCATTGTGGTTAGAACCACTGACATCATTAGTGTCACCATCATCATCGTGTCTTCCTGGCTGAAGAATACCTGCCATGTATTACGGTTGTTCTGTGGCTTTCATTACCGAATCAAAGACACCTTGACAATAAAGACCTCTGACTTAGGCACCTGTTAGTGCTGTGTGTTAGTGCTGTGTGTTAGTGCTGTGTGTTAGTGCTGTGTGTTAGTGCTGTGTGTTAGTGCTGTGTGGTAGTGCTGTGTGTTAGTGCTGTGTGTTAGTGCTGTGTGTTAGTGCTGTGTGTTAGTGCTGTGTGTTAGTGCTGTGTGTTAGTGCTGTGTGTTAGTGCTGTGTGTTAGTGCTGTGTGTTAGTGCTGTGTGGTAGTACTGTGTGTTGGTGCTGTGTGTTAGTGCTGTGTGTTGGTGGTGTGTGTTAGTGCTGTGTGGTAGTGCTGTGTGTTAGTGCTGTGTGTTAGTGCTGTGTGTTAGTGCTGTGTGGTAGTACTGTGTGTTGGTGCTGTGTGTTAGTGCTGTGTGTTGGTGGTGTGCATTGGGGGTGTGCATTGGGGGTGTGCGTTGGGGGTGTGCATTGGGGGTGTGCGTTAGTGGTGTGTGTTAGTGGTGTGTGTTAGTGGTGTGTGTTGGTGGTGTGCATTGGGGGTGTGCATTGGGGGTGTGCGTTGGGGTTTGCGTTGGGGTGTGCGTTGGGGGTGTGCATTGGGGGTGTGCGTTAGTGGTGTGTGTTAGTGGTGTGTGTTAGTGGTGTGTGTTGGTGGTGTGTGTTAGTGGTGTGTGTTGGTGGTGTGCATTGGGGGTGTGTGTTGGTGGTGTGTGTGTACTTGTACGTGCAACATGAGGCTGCATGTTTGTGGTTGAAATCTGATGCGTGTGTGTGTGTGTGTGCCGCTCTGTCTGTGTGTGTGTTAGATTGTTAGACAGTGCAGATCCTCATCCTCCGTTCCTTCTCTCTTGTAAACGCCTCTCCCTCTGTTGAAAAACAGAGGGAGACGCGGCGTTGGAAGTGGAGGAGAAACTTTTCAAAGGCTTCTTCCTCTCTGATCAGTGAATGGAGATGGTGGTATGACAGCGGTAGTTACAATCAAACCCTCTCTGCCTCATGTTCATCTGCAGCTTGTCCTGGCAACACAATACTAAATACTGCTTCTTATCTCACTGTGTGTCTGTCTGTCTGTCTTTCTCTTTCTCTTTCTTTCTCTTTCTCTTTCTCTTCTCTTTCTCTTTCTTTTCTCTTTCTCTTTCTCTTTCTCTTTCTCTTTCTCTTTCTCTTTCTCTCTTTCTCTTTCTCTCTCTCTCTCTCTCTCTCTCTCTCTCTCTCTCTCTCTCTCTCTCTCTCTCTCTCTCTCTCTCTCTCTCTCTCTCTCTCTCTCTCTCTCTCACAAACTGAAATAACACCCTCATTTCTCCTTTAGATCTGAACCTCCATGCTGTGTGCTACTGAATACTACTACTGTTCAACATGGGATGTGTGTTCAGTTAGATGATTTCAATAAACTAGGGCCAATAAAGATCTGGGATTTTTTAAATGTAATTTTTTATTTCACCTTTATTTAACCAGGTAGGCCACTTGAGAATCAGTTCTCATTTACAACTGCGACCTGGCCAAGATAAAGCAAAGCAGTGCGACACAAACAACAACAGAGTTACACATGGAATAAACAAATGTACAGTCAATAACACAATAGAAAAAGCTGTATACAGTGTGTGCAAATGAAGTAAGGAGGCAATAAATAGGCCAATTATATGGTGTGTTAAAGGAATACATAACAGTACACTAATAACCATCACATCTATCAGTTCTCATTTGCTTTGATGAAACAGTGCCATGGTAACACTACAGGCACCATGGTAACACTACAGGCACCATGGTAACAAGCTGTCTATAGATGTAGTCATATCACACAAAGCATTTGCCCCAGGTTAGAATGTAGCAAAGCCAACATTACCCATCTTTTTACGTGCATGGATGCACATAGTCAATTGACAGTAGCGTATCATTCTGGGTCGCATTCATCAGCACATACCTGACCATAGCAAAACCTTGCAACAGAATACAAAAAAACTATCTTTTTTGGGTGGGGGGGATTCAGGTATTCCCTCACTGTTTCAATCTGTTTTCTTCCACTTCATACCTAATGAATTGGACCCTGTTTACAGATTAATGAGAAGGATCTGAGTGCACTAAGTAGGGAATAGGATGCCATTTTGGACGTAGTCTCAGATGGGTCTCTATGGAACACACACAATAAAGAAGAAAGATATTACAGTATTTATGACTATGGTTCATTCCAAATGACACCCTATTCCCTATATAGTGCCCTACTTTTATAGGGCACGCTATGGACCCTGGTCAAAAGTACTGCACTATATCAGGAATAGGGGTGTGTGTGTGTGTGAGTGTGAGTGTGTGTGTGCGACGATGGGTGTGTGTTTGTGTGTGTGTGTGTGACGGTGTGTGACGGTGTGTGTGTGTGTGTGTGTGTGTGTGTGTGTGTGTGTGTGTGTGTGTGTGTGTGTGTGTGTGTGTGTGTGTGTGTGTGTGTGTGTGTGTGTGTGTGTGTGTGTGTGTGTGTGAGCATGTGTGCGTGTGTGTGTGTTGGTGTGTGCTGTTCTGAGTCAGTGGTTTGGTAAATACTTCAGGGGGAGCAGAGCAGTGTGTGTGTGTGTGTGTGTGTGTGTGTGTGTGTGTGTGTGTGTGTGTGTGTGTGTGTGTGTGTGTGTGTGTGTGTGTGTGTGTGTGTGTGTGTGTGTGTGTGTGTGTGTGTGTGTGTGTGTATGTGTGTGTGTGTGTGTGTGTGTATGTGTGTGCGTGTGTGCGTGTGTGTGTGTGCGTGTGTGTGTGTGTGTGTGTGTGTGTGTGTGTGTGTGTGTGTGTGTGTGTGTGTGTGTGTGTGTGTGAGCATAGGAAATGACTGCTGGATGTATTTGCAGAGACAGCTGATGATCTCCATCGGTTGGCCAGGAGCCAACGCCTTCTAATGAGAAAAGTGCTGCTCCCAACACCTTGCACTTAATTACACACACACACACACACACACACACACACACACACACACACACACACACACACACACACACACACACACACACACACACACACACACACACACACACACACACACACACACACACACACACACACACACACACACACACACACACACACACACACACACACACACACACGTATGGGCATGCATGTACTCAAGCACACACACACAGTGCAGGAGCCTTTATTTTTGCGTCTAGCACCCCCCCTCCCCAAACACGCACACACACACACAAACAGCACTAAGCACTCCCTCATGATCAAACAGACAGAAGCACTGTGGCCAGCATACTGATGAGGTTTCACCTCTCTGCTATCTATCTCTCTATCTCTCTCTCTCTCTCTCTCTCTCTCTCTCTCTCTCTCTCTCTCTCTCTCTCTCTCTATCTATCTATCTATCTATCTATCTATCTATCTATCTATCTATCTGTCTATCTATCTATCTATCTGTCTGTCTGTCTGTCTGTCTGTCTGTCTGTCTGTCTGTCTGTCTGTCTGTCTGTCTGTCTGTCTGTCTGTCTGTCTGTCTGTCTGTCTGTCTGTCTGTCTGTCTGTCTGTCTGTCTGTCTGTCTGTCTGTCTGTCTGTCTGTCTGTCTGTCTGAGTCTCACCTCAGAATTAAACATTCATCCATGTTTTTCAAATTTCGAAGTGTGCGTGCGTGCGTGCGTGTGTGTGTGTGTGTGTGCGTGCGTGTGTGGGTGTGTGCATGGGTTTGTGTGTGTTAATTAATGGGTTAAAATAAGTGCTGTTTTCACAACAGGAACACAGCTCTCACAGACGTGAGAGGACGGTCAAGGCTCCACAGTGACACATTCAGTGCAAATAGCGACAGTATGGTGCTCATTCAAACAGTAGTCACCAAACTACATCTCAGAAAGGGATCACTAACCCAAAACACAAGCAAACGTTACCTGAAAGTGTGCATGCAAGGATGAAAGAAAAAAGCAAAAGCTGGCTGGTTTTTAATATCTGTAGCAAGGTCCAGTTGATGAGGACCATAGCTGTGTGGCTATAGTCTATCTATCATTTGTCTGTCTTAGGAGCTGGCTGCTTTTTAATGACTCCATATCTAGAGCCTAGTACATCCCCATAGGATCCAGCCTGTGTCATGGCTGTGTCCATAATGAGGACTAAATTGTTTTTTTTGCTCCACCTCTGGAGCCTGTCTCTCTCTCTAATGGCGCCCTCCATAAACACCCAGGAGCCTCTGGGGGCGGGCAACCACGCCGCACAGGGCTTACACTGTCACTGAGGCCCTGTGAAGTTCCCAGATAGAGAACAATCTACCGTGAAATCATGGTAGTGACTGATTATACTGGAGCATTCATATGGGTTGTGAGGTAGATCGATGGATGGATGGATAGATGGAGGGATGGATGGATGGAAGGATGAAAGATGCCAATGCTTCTATGTCCTCCCTCACTTTTTTTCTTTGCAAAATAGATGGATAGATGGCTGGAAGGATGATAGATCCCAATGCTTCTCTGTCCTCTCTAACTTTCTTTTCCTTTGCCCTCTATTTCTGTTCCTGTTCCTCTCTCGTTGTCTATTTTTGTCCCTTTTCCCCTCTAACACTCCATCTCTTCTCTCACTCTCTAGTTGTGTCACTCTACATCCCTCCCTCCCTCCCCCTCCCTCCCTCCCCCTCCCTCTCTGCTCTCTTCTCCTCTGCTGGATGTTGACCTTATGGATCTGTTCTTGCACTGAGAGATAGGAAGCCTCTCCTCTCCTCTCCTCTCCTCTCCTCTCCTCTCCTCTCCTCTCCTCTCCTCTCCTCTCCTCTCCTCTCCTCTCCTCTCCTCTCCTCTCCTCTCCTCTCCTCTCCTCTCTCCTCTCCTCTCCTCCTCCCTCCCTCCCTCTCCTCCCCTCTCCCTCCTCCCTCTCCCTCTCCTCTCCCTCCCTCCCCTCCCCCCCCCCTCCCTCCCCTCCCCCCTCCCCTCCCCTCCCCCTCTCCTCTCCTCTCCTCTCCTCCCCTCCCCATTCTCTCTAAGCGTGCTCTCCTCTTCTATCCTGTGACATTCAGCAAACAGACCACAGCTCAGAGAGAGATAGAGCGAGAGACAGAAGAAGAGAGAGAAAAAGGGCGAGTTTTCACCTTTCATTTCACCACGGCAACGAGGTTGTCAGCCTCATGGATGCATGCCCTTTACTGACCACCCCCCACCTCCCCTGCCTCCATCTCCATAATAAACAGGTCCCTTTCAGTGGATTGCATCAGCCCATCAATAGAGGGACCAGACCCAGTGGTGTGTGTGTGTGATGTGGTGTCTTTACTGTAGCAGTGACGCACATGCTCTGTTGTTTTTATTGAGCATTCCAGGAACAACAGTGTGGCCGGGCATCATGCTGGGACTACACAATGTGGGGCTTGCTGGTTTATCTGTTTTTCTCTCCTTTTTGTTTGGACGGCTAGATTACAAACACAAACACACACACACCGATGCTGATAGGCATGCACACAACACAAGCACACAGACACATTAATATAGCACACACAAGCCTTGGGTCTCTTCATATTAGCAGTGGTGTTGCTAGTGTGCATGCCCAACATGTCACTGCAGAGATAAGAGGATCAATCTCTCCCTCATTCAAATACACCACTACATTTCACCTCTCTCTCTCTCTCTCTCTCTCTCTCTCTCTCTCTCTCTCTCTCTCTCTCTCTCTCTCTCTCTCTCTCTCTCTCTCTCTCTCTTTCTCTCTCTCTCTGGTATCTCTTTCTGCAGTCTCTCTCGCTATCTCTGTTTCTGCAGTCTCTCTTTATGTTATCTCTCTCTTCTCTCTCTCTCTCTCTCTCTCTCTCTCTCTCTCTCTCTCTCTCTCTCTCTCTCTCTCTCTCTCTCTCTCGTTCTCTCTCTCTCGTTCTCTCTGGTATCTCTTTCTGCAGTCTCTCTCGCTATCTCTGTTTCTGCAGTCCCTCTTTATGTTATCTCTCTCTCTCTCTCTCTCTCTCTCTCTCTCTCTCTCTCTCTCTCTCTCTCTCTCTCTCTCTCTCTCTCTCTCTCTCTCTCTCTCTCTTCTCTCTCTCTCTCTATCTCTTTCTGCAGTCTCTCTCGCTATCTCTGTTTCTGCAGTCTCTCTTTATGTTATCTCTCTCTCTCTCTCTCTCTCTCTCTCTCTCTCTCTCTCTCTCTCTCTCTCTCTCTCTCTCTCTCTCTCTCTCTCTCTCTCTCGTTCTCTCTCTCTCGTTCTCTCTCTCTCTGGTATCTCTTTCTGCAGTCTCTCTCGCTATCTCTGTTTCTGCAGTCCCTCTTTATGTTATCTCTCTCTCTCTCTCTCTCTCTCTCTCTCTCTCTCTCTCTCTCTCTCTCTCTCTCTCTCTCTCTCTCTCTCTCTCTCTCTCTCTCTCTCTCTCTCTCTCTCTCTCTCTCTCTCTCTCTCTCTGTTATCACTCCCTCTTCTCTGCCCTCTCTTCCCCCTTATTTTCTCATCCTTTGCACTCACACCTTTCTTCATGCTAACCCTCTCTCTCTTTCAATTCAATTCAATTCAATTCAATTCAAGGGCTTTATTGGCATGGGAAACATGTGTTAACATTGCCAAAGCAAGTGAGGTAGACAACATACAAAGTGAATATATAAAGTGAAAAACAACAAAAATTAACAGTAAACATTACACATACATACTTTCTCTCTCTCAATTTCTCACACTCTTTCTCGCTCTCTCCTCTCTCTCCCTCTCTCCTCTCTCCTCTCTCCTTTCCCCACTCCTCTCTCCCTCTCTCCTCTCTCCTCTCTCCTCTGTCCTCTGTCCTCTCTCCTCTCTCCTCTCTCCTCTCTCCTCTCTCCTCTCTCCTCTCTCCTCTCTCCTCTCTCCTCTCTCCTCTCCCTCTCTCCTCTCTCCCTCTGTCCTCTCTCCCTCTCTCCTCTCTCCTCTCTCCCTCGCTCCTCTCTCTCCTCTTATCTCTCCTCTCCTCTCTCCTCTCTCCTCTCTCCTCTCTCCTCTCTCCCCTCTCTCCTCTCTCCTCTCTCCTCTCTCCTCTCTCCTCTCTCCTCTCCTCTCCTCTCTCCTCTCTCCTCTCTCCTCTCTCCACTCTCCTCTCTTCTCTCTCCTCTCTCTTTCTCTCTTTCTAAATGGATTATCTGAGAGAGGAAGTCTCTCCGAGCGAAGCATCAATTTCAGTCATCTGTGACACTGCAGTCTCTGTGCAACGTTTAATGGCTGCAAGCCGAGCAGAGCAGAGCTGAGATTCTTTTGACAGGGACTATGCAGTTTATTACACCTTAGTGCATTAGTGCACACACACACACACACACACACACACACACACACACACACACACACACACACACACACACACACACACACACACACACACACACACACACACACACACACACACACACACACACACACACACACACACACACACACACACACACACACACACACACACACTGCCCCCTTGAGCGGTATAGCATAGCATACACTAGGAATACCCCTCAATAGGTCACAACTCTATATTAAGGATGTAGGTTTTAGAATACACACACACACACACAAACACACACACACACACACTGGTTCCATATGCATTGCTTTACATGCTGATTTCATAAGGTGTTGCTGTTCCTTTTAGGGCAACAGACTTACGTAATCCAGTGCAGGCCTAAGAAACAGCGTGCTATGACACATCATGAGTGTGGTATAGGGTTAGAGTTCTGTTATAGCACTACGCAACACAACCCCAGGGTAAGACAGGTAACCACGGCCGTATAATGCTACTATAGGACCCTCTGTTTAGTACGTAGCCACAGAAAAACATCCCAACAACAATGTAATATCTCATCATCTCTATGTTCTATTTCTGAGATGGTTGTTGTGATTGTTGAAAAATAGAACATGATGCACATTTCTGGATTTATTGTTGTTGATAGAAACAATCATTGAGAAATATAACTCAGTCAAAAACACCAGACACAAAGCAGCATCCTAATGAATGTAAATACAGAGTATTAGTTCACATGTCCTCTACACCATACCCACGCCCCCCACCACTGGCTCTGCTGCCATTCACACACAGCCCTCATCCTCCATCCAGCCCTCTGTGCCCTGTTCATCTTGCTCTCTACCAACAGTTAGCACTAGCTACCCAGCAGAAAGAAGAGAACGCACAATACCTGTTTTATAGTTGTCAGCCTCCGTCCTTCTCCTCTTTTTCCTCCTTCCCTCGTTCCCTTCTTCCCTCGTTCCCTTCTTCCCTCGTTCCCTTCTTCCACAGCGGAGCCGAGCGGAGCAGGAATGAATCCTTCCCGCGATGTGAAAATGGCACCAGTATTCCCTGTCAGCCGCGGCAGCCTCTCTCTCTGTTTCTCCCTCTCACTCACTCTCTCACTCTCTAGCTCGCCGCCCTCCTTCCCCCTGCTGCCATGTTGTGTGTGCAGGGCGGGGGTGGCTGGAGGGGGTAGGGGGTGCGAGGGGAGGGGCGCAGCGATGGATAGAGGAGGAGGAGGAGGGAGGGCTCTGGGGGATAGGAAAGCAATTAGAAGGCAGCCCCTCTCCTTTCCAGATGGGTAGGGGAGGTGGAGGGTTGGAGGGGGAGTCTATAGGGGGGATGTATAGTGGAATTATCTCAGGGGGCCCGCCTCTGACTCTGCTGGGGAGTCTAGTAGTCCGTCCACCAGTCACAGAGCCACAGACTGTGTGTGTGTGTGTGTGTGTGTGTGTGTGTGTGTGTGTGTGTGTGTGTGTGTGTGTGTGTGTGTGTGTGTGTGTGTGTGTGTGTGTGTGTGTGTGTGTGTGTGTGTGTGTGTGTGTGTGTGTGTGCGTGTGTGTGTGTGTGTGTGTGTCAGAGGCAAAGGCAGAGATTGCTGATGCACAGGGAAAGAAAGGGAAGGGAGGGGGTCAGTGAGAAGAGGAGGGGTCGATCAGTGGGACCACCTGCTCCCGTACTGAGGAGCACAGAGAGGCAGAGAGAAAGGGAGGATGCCAGCTTCAAAGCCTCTCAGATTTGCTCTCTCTCTGTCCCTCTCTGTCCCTCTCTCTAATGTCTTCCCATCTCTCTCTCCATCTCCCTCTCCCTCTCTATCTCTCTATCTCTCTATTTATATCTCTCTGAATGTGTGTGGCAAGGATACTGCATGCATGTGTAAATACAAATGTGTGTATGTGGGAGAGGTTGAGTGTTTGTTTATGTGTGTGTGTTTGTGTATGCAGATGTAGGATCTTAATTTGAGCTGGTTTGCTACAGCAGCAATAGGAAATGGGAATTATTATGTGGATTAAAATTCTGATATTTCAAAGTGGAACTGACAAACATTAGAAGTCTTTTTAAAACTCAAATACACAACAGGTGTTCATTTCCTACTGTGATAAAATGAAGAGTCATCAAATTAAGATCATACATCTGTATGTGTTTATGAGTGTGTGTCATTGTGAGAAAGGGGGAGACAGGAGGGCAAAGAGTGTATCAGAAAGGGAGAAGGACAAGTGTATGTGTGTCTCTCTCTACGAGAGGGAGAGAGGAAGAGAGAGAAAGAGAGAAAGAGAGGAAGTGAGATAGAGACAGAAAGAGAGAGAAAGACTCTTTTGATGGAGAGGGACTGTGCTAGAGACTGTGTGTGTACGGAGAGATAGAGTGTGCGTGCGTGTGTAACTGATTGTGCCATGAATGAAAATAAGGAGGGAGGAGGTGATTAGGAGGGAGAGGGACTGTCTCTCTCCTCCCATCCGGCCATCTTGCTATCCCTCCCTCCCTCGCTCCTTCCTTCCCTATGAATCTGGATTAGGCTGGAGGCTGACTGCTGGCTGCTGCTCAGGTGCCTGTGAATAATAAGGATTATATACATATCAAGACTTCCTTTCTATAAACTTCATCTCTCTCTCTCTGTTTCTCTTTCTGTTTCTCTCTGTTTCTCTCTGTTTCTCTGTTTCTCTCTGTTTCTCTCTGATTCTCTCTGTTTCTCTCTGTTTCTCTCTCTGTTTCTCTCGTTCCCTCTGTTTCTCTTTCTGTTTCTCTCTCTGTTTCTCTCGTTCCCTCTGTTTTTCTGTTTCTCTCTGTTTCTCTCTCTGTTTCTCTCGTTCCCTCTGTTTCTCTCATTCTCTCTCTGTTTCTCTCTTGTTCTCTCTCTGTTTCTCTCTGTTTCTCTCTCTGTTTCTCTCGTTCCCTCTCTGTTTCTCTCGTTCCCTCTGTTTCTCTCTTGTTCTCTCTCTGTTTCTCTCTGTTTCTCTCTCTGTTTCTCTCGTTCCCTCTGTTTCTCTCATTCTCTCTCTGTTTCTCTCTGTTTCTCTCATTCTCTCTCTGTTTCTCTCTTGTTCTCTCTCATTCTCTCTCTGTTTCTCTCTCTGTTTCTCTCGTTCCCTCTGTTTCTCTCATTCTCTCTCTGTTTCTCTCTTGTTCTCTCTCTGTTTCTCTCTCTGTTTCTCTCGTTCCCTCTGTTTCTCTCATTCTCTCTCTGTTTCTCTCTCTGTTTCTCTCTCTGTTTCTCTCTCTGTTTCTCTCTGTTTCTCTCTGTTTCTCTCTCTGATTCTCTCTGTTTCTCTTTGTTTCTCTCATTCTCTCTCTGTTTCTCTCGTTCCCTCTGTTTCTCTCATTCTCTCTCTGTTTCTCTCTTGTTCTCTCTCTGTTTCTCTCTGTTTCTCTCTCTGTTTCTCTCATTCCCTCTGTTTCTCTCGTTCTCTCTCTGTTTCTCTCGTTCCCTCTGTTTCTCTCATTCTCTCTCTCATTCTCTCTTGTTCTCTCTCTGTTTCTCTCTGTTTCTCTCTCTGTTTCTCTCTCTGTTTCTCTCTCTGTTTCTCTCTCTGTTTCTCTCTGTTTCTCTCGTTCCCTCTGTTTCTCTCATTCTCTCTCTGTTTCTCTCTTGTTCTCTCTCTGTTTCTCTTTGTTTCTCTCATTCTCTCTCTGTTTCTCTCTTGTTCTCTCTCTGTTTCTCTTTGTTTCTCTCATTCTCTCTCTGTTTCTCTCTTGTTCTCTCTCTGTTTCTCTCTCTGTTTCTCTCGTTCCCTCTGTTTCTCTCATTCTCTCTCTGTTTCTCTCTTGTTCTCTCTCTGTTCCTCTCTGTTTCCCTCTGTTTCTCTCATTCTCTCTCTGTTTCTCTCTTGTTCTCTCTCTGTTTCTCTCTCTGTTTCTCACTGTTTCTCTCTCTGTTTCTCTCATTCTCTCTCTGTTTCTCTCTGTTTCTCTCTCTGATTCTCTCTGTTTCTCTCTGTTTCTCTGTTTCTCTCGTTCCCTCTGTTTCTCTTTCTCTCTCTCTGTTTCTCCCTCTGTTCTCTCTCTGTTCTCTCTCTGATTTCTGTTTTTGTCTGTTTCTCTTGTTTGCTCTGTTTCTCTCGTTCTCTCTCTGTTTCTCTCTGTTTCTCTCTCTGATTCTCTCTGTTTCTCTCTGTTTCTCTCTGTTTCTCTCTCTGATTCTCTCTGTTTCTCTCTGTTTCTCAATTCAATTCAATTCAATTCAATTCAAGGGCTTTATTGGCATGGGAAACATGTGTTAACATTGCCAAAGCAAGTGAGGTAGACAACATACAAAGGGAATATATAAAGTGAAAAACAACAAAAATTACAGTAAACATTACACATACAGAAGTTTCAAAACAGTAAAGACATTACAAATGTCATATTATATATATATACAATGTACAAATAGTTAAATGACACAAGATAAAATGAATAAGCATAAATATGGGTTGTATTTACAATGGTGTTTGTTCTTCACTGGTTGCCCTTTTCTCGTGGCAACAGGTCACAAATCTTGCTGCTGTGATGGCACACTGTGGAATTTCACCCAAAAGATATGGGAGTTTTTCAAAATTGGATTTGTTTTCGAATTCTTTGTGGATCTGTGTAATCTGGGGGAAATATGTCTCTCTAATATGGTCATACATTGGGCAGGAGGTTAGGAAGTGCAGCTCAGTTTCCACCTCCTTTTGTGGGCAGTGAGCACATAGCCTGTCTTCTCTTGAGAGCCATGTCTGCCTACAGTGGCCTTTCTCAATAGCAAGGCTATGCTCACTGAGTCTGTACATAGTCAAAGCTTTCCTTAATTTTGGGTCAGTCACAGTGGTCAGGTATTCTGCCGCTGTGTACTCTCTGTGTAGGGCCAAATAGCATTCTAGTTTGGTCTGTTTTTTTGTTAATTCTTTCCAATGTGTTAAGTAATTATCTTTTTGTTTTCTCATGATTTGGTTGGGTCTAATTGTGCTGTTGTCCTGGGGCTCTGTAGGGTGTGTTTGTGTTTGTGAACAGAGCCCCAGGACCAGCTTGCTTAGGGGACTCTTCTCCAGGTTCATCTCTCTGTAGGTGATGGCTTTGTTATGGAAGGTTTGTGAATCGCTTCCGTTTAGGTGGTTGTAGAATTTAACGGCTCTTTTCTGGATTTTGATAATTAGTGGGTATCGGCCTAATTCTGCTCTGCATGCATTATTTGGTGTTTTACGTTGTACACGGAGGATATTTTTGCAGAATTCTGCGTGCAGAGTCTCAATTTGGTGTTTGTCCCATTTTGTGAAGTCTTGGTTGGTGAGCGGACCCCAGACCTCACAACCATAAAGGGCAATGGGCTCTATGACTGATTCAAGTATTTTTAGCCAAATCCTAATTGGTATGTTGAAATTTATGTTTCTTTTGATGGCATAGAATGTCCTTCTTGCCTTGTCTCTCAGATCGTTCACAGCTTTGTGGAAGTTACCTGTGGCGCTGATGTTTAGGCCAAGGTATGTATAGTTTTTTTGTGTGCTCTAGGGCAACAGTGTCTAGATGGAATTTGTATTTGTGGTCCTGGTGACTGGACCTTTTTTGGAACACCATTATTTTGGTCTTACTGAGATTTACTGTCAGGGCCCAGGTCTGACAGAATCTGTGCATAAGATCTAGGTGCTGCTGTAGGCCCTCCTTGGTTGGTGACAGAAGCACCAGATCATCAGCAAACAGCAGACATTTGACTTCGGATTCTAGCAGGGGGAGGCCGGGTGCTGCAGACTTTTCTAGTGCCCGCGCCAATTCGTTGATATATATGTTGAAGAGGGTGGGGCTTAAGCTGCATCCCTGTCTAACCCCACGACCCTGTGTGAAGAAATGTGTGTGTTTTTTGCCAATTTTAACCGCACACTTGTTGTTTGTGTACATGGATTTTATAATGTCGTATGTTTTACCCCCAACACCACTTTCCATCAGTTTGTATAGCAGACCCTCATGCCAGATTGAGTAGAAGGCTTTTTTGAAATCAACAAAGCATGTGAAGACTTTGCCTTTGTTTTGGTTTGTTTGGTTGTCAATTAGGGTGTGCAGGGTGAATACCTTGTTCTGTTGTACGGTAATTTGGTAAAAAGCCAATTTGACATTTGCTCAGTACATTGTTTTTATTGAGGAAATGTACGAGTCTGCTGTTAATAATAATGCAGAGGATTTTCCCAAGGTTACTGTTGACACATATTCCACGGTAGTTATTGGGGTCAAATTTGTCTCCACTTTTGTGGATTGGGGTGATCAGTCCTTGGTTCCAAATATTGGGGAATATGCCAGAGCTAAGTATGATGTTAAAAAGTTTTAGTATAGCCAATTGGAATTTGTTGTCTGTATATTTGATCATTTCATTGAGGATACCATCGACACCACAGGCCTTTTTGGGTTGAAGGGATTTTATTTTGTCCTGTAACTCATTCAATGTAATTGGAGAATCCAGTGGGTTCTGGTAGTCTTTAATAGTTGATTCTAAGATCTGTATTTGATCATGTATATGTTTTTGCTCTTTGTTCTTTGTTATAGAACCAAAAAGATTGGAGAAGTGGTTTACCCATACATCTCCATTTTGGATAGATAATTCTTCGTGTTGTTGTTTGTTTAGTGTTTTCCAATTTTCCCAGAAGTGGTTAGAGTCTATGGATTCTTCAATTGCATTGAGCTGATTTCTGACATGCTGTTCCTTTTTTTTCCGTAGTGTATTTCTGTATTGTTTTAGTGATTCACCATAGTGAAGGCGTAGACTCAGGTTTTCCGGGTCTCTATGTTTTTGGTTGGACAGGTTTCTCAATTTCTTTCTTAGATTTTTGCATTCTTCATCAAACCATTTGTCATTATTGTTAATTTTCTTCGGTTTTCTATTTGAGATTTTTAGATTTGATAGGGAAGCTGAGAGGTCAAATATACTGTTAAGATTTTCTACTGCCAGGTTTACACCTTCACTATTACAGTGGAACGTTTTACCCAGGAAATTGTCTAAAAGGGATTGAATTTGTTGTTGCCTAATTGTTTTTGGTAGGTTTCCAAACTGCATTCCTTCCATCTATAGCATTTCTTAATGTTACTCAGTTCCTTTGGCTTTGATGCCTCATGATTGAGTATTGCTCTGTTTAAGTAGACTGTGATTTTGCTGTGGTCTGATAGGGGTGTCAGTGGGCTGACTGTGAACGCTCTGAGAGATTCTGGGTTGAGGTCAGTGATAAAGTAGTCTACAGTATTACTGCCAAGAGATGAGCTATAGGTGTACCTACCATAGGAGTCCCCTCGAAGCCTACCGTTGACTATGTACATACCCAGCGTGCGACAGAGCTGCAGGAGTTGTGACCCGTTTTTGTTGGTTATGTTGTCATAGTTGTGCCTAGGGGGGCATATGTGGGAGGGGATGCTGTCACCTCCAGGCAGATGTTTGTCCCCCTGTGTGCGGAGGGTGTCAGGTTCTTGTCCGGTTCTGGCATTTAGGTCGCCACAGACTAGTACATGTCCCTGGGCCTGGAAATGATTGATTTCGCCCTCCAGGATGGAGAAGCTGTCTTCATTAAAATATGGGGATTCTAGTGGGGGGATATAGGTAGCACACAGGAGGACATTTTTCTCTGTTAGGATAATTTCCTTTTGAATTTCTAGCCAAATGTAGAATGTTCCTGTTTTGATTAATTTAATGGAGTGAGTTAGGTCTGCTCTATACCAAATTAGCATACCCCCTGAGTCCCTTCCCTGTTTCACACCTGGTAGTTTGGTGGATGGGACTACCAGCTCTCTGTAGCCTAGAGGGCAACCAGTGGGTCTGTCTCATCTGTACCAGGTTTCTTGCAGGATGACAATGTCTGTGTTACCGATTTCTTTGGTGAAGTCTGGGTTTCTGCTCTTCAGGCCAAAGGCAGATGACCTCAGGCCTTGGATATTCCAGGATGTTATAGTGAATGCTTTTTGTTCCATAGAGTGTCCAATGTTGTTGGTTGTGGTTTGGCCTCAGGCCAGTAAGTGTGAGCAGAGCCTGCTGAGCATCTGGTACATGCCATTGGCTTGGGCGAGTGTGAGAGTGGGGGTTGGGACTGTTTGCCCGCTCACTACCTGGGCGTATGTGTGGCTTCCATGTTGAGGCCCTCTTTGCGGGGGTAGGGTGCATGGGGTGGGCAGGAGTGGCATAGGTCTGATCTGAGGGGGCCTAAATGGGGTGTGGGCATGGTTGACGTGGGGGGGGGTGTTGATTGGTTGGGGTGGGAGTGTGGATTTGTCTGGGTGTGCGGTGGTCTGGATGTAATTCCTCTTGGCGTGGGTCCTCTATGTGTAGGTCCAGGGGGGGGGTCCTGCAGGTCTGGGAGGGTGTCTCGCCGGTCTGGGTGGGGTGTCTATTGATCTGTTGCTCCTGTGTGAAGTGTTGGGGATACGTTTGAGAGCGATGTCCTTTAGAGTTCGGGCAAAGGTGGGCACTGCTGCCTTGTAGAGGTGGACCACCTCTCTAGTGGGTTGTTCTCTGTCGCACGCCGTCCCCCTCAACCTCTCCTCCATCCCCCTCACCCTCTCCTCCATCCCCCTCAACCTCTCCTCCATCCCCCTCAACCTCTCCTCCACCAGCAGTCTGACACTCTCCTCTAGTGCTCTGTTCTGCTCCTCTTTCTCCTGTTGTATTTGTCTCACCACTGTCCAAAGTGCAGATATGTCTCTGTCCACCTCCAGCTCTCCGGGTCTGGTTAAGGGTCTGTTGTTGTGCTGGACTGTTGTCTGGGTCTGTGCTGACAGAAGTGTAATCACCTGCTGTTCCAGCTCCACCTGCCTTATCTCCAACTGGGTGAATTTGTCCTTCATTTCAATGAGGGAGTGGTAATCTGTGCTGGGAGGTTGACTCTCTGCTGGGGGTTGCTCGTCTGTGGGGTTACATAATGAAGAGGTCTGGTCTGACCCGCTCGGTGTGGGGGTATCTTTGTCAAGGGAGAGCTTCTCCTGCTGGGCTAATTCTTTGATTAGGTGAAATTCCAGCTGAAACTGTTTGTGATTACCCTGTGCCATTACTGTTCCGGACTTATAGATATTTATATTACTTGACTCAGAGTCCTCGTTATCAAGTATTCTGAGTTTCCACCCCTCGTTAATCCCCGCTCTCGTAACAAGAGGGTAGTGTGCTAATATAGCACTGTGCCATGCCAGGGGATGGTTTGTGTGGAAGATAAGGTTGCTGATGTTCCCATTTTTGTAATAGTCAGCAAAAAGTGTCTCTTGATTTTCCATAAGGAATTCATTTTGTAATTTTTTCTTGCCTTATTATTCTTTACATGCACAGGGTACTGTATTTTAATTACCTCTGAACAGCAGGAGGGAGCTTCTAAGGCCTCTCCATTTGGTTGGGGTAGACTGTGTGACTCTCCTGCCATTGTTGGGCTAATGGGCTTTGACACCTCTCACTTGACACGTCGGTGCTAGTTGAAGCTGTATCAAGCTTGGCAGAATTATGTTAGAATTCAGTCCTTATAAAGTAATGTTGTATATTTCTTCTATCTCTCTATAGTGCTGTTTCTTGTATTATGGTCTCTTGTTTCTTTAGAGGTTTCACTTTGTTGTCCTTTTCCTTTTTCTTCTGTCCTTATTTTGTCTTCCTTTCTTCTGTTAACTAGATATTTTGTGTTGTTATTCTTTGTAAGCTAGCTAGCTTCTTCCAGGAGAGTCCCTAGCAACTGCTTAGCAACAAGTAAACAATTCAGCTAGCAATTCAGCTAGCTAAGATAACTGTACAATTTTATGAAAAATAGTTACTTTTTCAAAAGCCTGTCTTTTTGGTTTGTTCCTAGTTTTGTCTTATATTGAGTCTTGCAGTTTTCTCTTGATTTTTTCGATGTACTTCACTCTAAAAAAACATTTAAATCTCAATATATACAGGAGCTCATTTTTCAGCAGCTGCTCAATTTGGAACTCCGGAACTTTCTCTCATTCTCTCTCTGTTTCTCTCTGTTTCTCTCTCTGTTTCTCTCGTTCTCTCTCTGTTTCTCTCTTGTTCTCTCTCTGATTCTCTCTGTTTCTCTCTCTGTTTCTCTTGTTCCCTCTGTTTCTCTTGTTCTCTCTCTGTTTCTCTCTGTTTCTCTCTCTGATTCTCTCTGTTTCTCTCTGTTTCTCTCATTCTCTCTCTGTTTCTCTCTGTTTCTCTCTCTGTTTCTCTCGTTCTCTCTCTGTTTCTCTCTGTTTCTCTCTCTGATTCTCTCTGTTTCTCTCTGTTTCTCTCTCTGTTTCTCTCGTTCCCTCTGTTTCTCTTGTTCCCTCTGTTTCTCTCGTTCTCTCTCTGTTTCTCTCTGTTTCTCTCTCTGTTTCTCTGTTTCTCTCTCTGTTTCTCTTGTTCTCTCTGTTTCTCTCTTGTTCTCTTTCTGTTTCTCTCTCTGTTTCTCTCGTTCTCTCTCTGTTTCTCTCTTGTTCTCTCACTGATTCGCTCTGTTTCTCTCTCTGTTTCTCTCGTTCCCTCTGTTTCTCTCGTTCTCTCTCTGTTTCTCTCTGTTTCTCTCTTGTTCTCTTTCTGTTTCTCTCCCTGTTTCTCACTGTTTATCTCTCTGTTTCTCTCTGTTTATCTCTCTGTTTCTCTCGTTCCCTCTGTTTCTCTCGTTCTCTCTCTGTTTCTCTCTGTTTCTCTCTCTGATTCTCTCTGTTTCTCTCTGTTTCTCTCATTCTCTCTCTGTTTCTCTCTTGTTCTCTCTCTGCTTCTCTCTCTGTTTCTCTCTTGTTCTCTCTCTGTTTCTCTCTGTTTCTCTCTCTGTTTCTCTCGTTCCCTCTGTTTCTCTCGTTCTCTCTGTTTCTCTCTGTTTCTCTCTCTGATTCTCTCTGTTTCTCTCTCTGTTTCTCTGTTTCTCTCTGTTTCTCTCATTCTCTCTCTGTTTCTCTCTCTGTTTCTCTCTGTTTCTCTCTCTGATTCTCTCTGTCTCTCTCTGTTTCTCTCTCAGTTTCTCTCTGTTTCTCTCTGTTTCTCTCTCTGTTTCTCTTGTTCTCTCTGTTTCTCTCTTGTTCTCTTTCTGTTTCTCTCTCTGTTTCTCTCTTGTTCTCTCTCTGTTTCTCACTGTTTCTCTCTCTGTTTCTCTCTTGTTCTCTCTCTGTTTCTCTCTGTTTCTCTTTGTTTTTCTCTCTGTTTCTCTCGTTCCCTCTGTTTCTCTCGTTCTCTCTCTGTTTCTCTGTTTCTCTCTGATTCTCTTTCTGATTCTCTCTCTGTTTCTTTCTCTGTTTCTCTCTCATTCTTTCTCTCTGTTTCTCTCTGTTTCTCTCGTTCTCTCTCTGTTTCTCTGTTTCTCTCTGATTCTCTTTCTGATTCTCTCTCTGTTTCTTTCTCTGTTTCTCTCTCATTCTTTCTCTCTGTTTCTCTCTGTTTCTATCTCTGTTTCTCTCGTTCTCTCTCTGTTTCTCTGTTTCTCTCTGATTCTCTTTCTGATTCTCTCTCTGTTTCTTTCTCTGTTTCTCTCTCATTCTTTCTCTCTGTTTCTCTCTGTTTCTCTCTCTGTTTCTCTCATTCTCTCTCTGTTTCTCTCTCTATTTCTCTCTGTTTCTCTCTCTGATTCTCTCTGTTTCTCTCTGTTTCTCTCTGTTTCTCTCTCTGTTTCTCTCTGTTTCTCTCTGTTTCTCTCTCTGTTTCTCTTGTTCTCTCTCTGTTTCTCTCTTGTTCTCTTTCTGTTTCTCTCTCTGTTTCTCTCTTGTTCTCTTTCTGTTTCTCTCTTTGTTTCTCTGTTTCTCTCTTTGTTTCTCTGTTTCTCTCTCTGTTTCTCACTGTTTCTCTCTCTGTTTCTCTCTTGTTCTCTCTCTGTTTCTCTCTGTTTCTCTTTGTTTCTCTCTCTGTTTCTCTCGTTCCCTCTGTTTCTCTCGTTCTCTCTCTGTTTCTCTGTTTCTCTCCCTGTTTCTCTCTTGTTCTCTCTCTGTTTCTCTCTCTGATTCTCTCTGTTTCTCTCTGTTTCTCTCTCTGTTTCTCTCGTTCCCTCTGTTTCTCTCTTGTTCTCTCTCTCTGTTTCTCTGTTTCTCTCTCTGTTTCTCTCTGTTTCTATCTCTGTTTCTCTCTCTGTTTCTCTCTCTGTTTCTCTCTTGTTCTCTCTCTGTTTCTCTCTCTGTTTCTCTCTCTGTTTCTCTCTTGTTCTCTCTCTGTTTCTCTCATTCTCTCTGATTCTCTCTGTCTCTTTCATTCTTTCTGATTCTCTCTCTGTTTCTCTCTCTGATTCTCTCTCTGTTTCTCTCTTGTTCTCTCTCTGATTCTCTCTCTGTTTCTCTCTGTTTCTCTCTCTGATTCTCTCTCTGTTTCTCTCTTGTTCTCTCTCTGTTTCTCTCTTGTTCTCTCTCTGTTTCTCTCTCTGTTCCTCTCTGTTTCTCTCTCTGTTTCTCTCTCATTCTCTCTGTTTCTTTCTCTGTTTCTCTCTCATTCTTTCTCTCTGTTTCTCTATGTTTCTCTCTCATTCTCTCTCTCTCTCTCTCTCTCTGTTTCTCTATTGTTCTCTCTCATTCTCTCTCTCTCTTTCTCTCTCTCTCTGTTTCTCTCTTGTTCTCTCTCTCTGTTTCTCTCTGTTTCTCTCTCATTCTCTCTCTCTCTCATTCTCTCTCTCTCTTTCTCTCTCTCTCTGTTTATCTCTTGTTCTCTCTCTCTTTTTCTTTCTCTGTTTCTCTCTCATTCTCTCTCTCTGATTCTCTCTGTTTCTCTCTCTGTTTCTCTGTTTCTCTCTGGTTCTCTCATTCTCTCTCTGTTTCTCTCATTCTCTCTCTGTTTCTCTCTCTGTTTCTCTCTGTTTCTCTCTCTGTTTCTCTCTTGTTCTCTCTCTGTTTCTCTGTTTCTCTCTCTGTTTCTCTCTGTTTCTATCTCTGTTTCTCTCTCTGTTTCTCTCTCTGTTTCTCTCTTGTTCTCTATCTGTTTCTCTCATTCTCTCTGATTCTCTCTCTGTCTCTTTCATTCTCTCTGATTCTCTCTCTGTTTCTCTCTCTGATTCTCTCTCTGTTTCTCTCTTGTTCTCTCTCTGTTTCTCTCTGTTTCTCTCTGTTTCTCTCTCTGTTCTCTTTCTCTGTTTCTCTCTGTTCTCTCTCTGTTTCTCTCTCTGTTCTCTCTCTGTTTCTCTCTCTGTTCCTCTCTGTTTCTCTCTCTGTTTCTCTCTCTGTTTCTCTCTGTTTCTCTCTCTGTTTCTCTCTTGTTCTCTCTCTGTTTCTCTCTCATTCTCTCTCTGTTTCTCTCTCTGTTCCTCTCTGTTTCTCTCTCTGTTTCTCTCTCTGTTTCTCTCTGTTTCTCTCTCTGTTTCTCTCTTGTTCTCTCTCTGTTTTTCTTTATGTTTCTCTCTCATTCTCTCTGTTTCTTTCTCTGTTTCTCTCTCATTCTCTCTCTCTGTTTCTCTCTGTTTCTCTCTCATTCTCTCTCTCTCTCTGTTTCTCTCTTGTTCTCTCTCTGTTTTTCTTTATGTTTCTCTCTCATTCTCTCTGTTTCTTTCTCTGTTTCTCTCTCATTCTCTCTCTCTGTTTCTCTCTGTTTCTCTCTCATTCTCTCTCTCTCTCTCTCTCTCTCTCTCTCTCTCTCTCTCTCTCTCTCTCTCTCTCTCTCTCTCTCTCTTCTCTCTTGTTCTCTCTCTGTTTTTCTTTCTCTGTTTCTCTCTCATTCTCTCTCTCTGTTTCTCTCTGTTTCTCTCTCTTCTCTTCTCTCTTCTCTCTCTCTTCTCTCTCTCTCTCTCTCTCTCTCTTTTCTCTCTGTTTCTCTCTTTCTCTCTCTCTCTCTCTCTCTGTTTCTCTCTCTTCTCTCTCTCTGTTTCTCTCTCTCTCTCTCTCTCTCTCTCTCTCTCTCTCTCTCTCTCTCTCTCTCTCTCTCTCTCTCTCTCTCTCTCTCTCTCTCTCTCTCTCTCTCTCTCTCTCTCTCTCTCTCTCTCTCTCTGTCTCTCTGTCCCTCTCGTTCTCGCTCTCTCTGTTGCTCTTTCTCTGTCTCTCTTTCTCTCTCTCTGTTTGTCTCTCTGTTTCTCCCATTCTCTCTCGCTCTCTCTGTTTCTCTCTCTCCATTTCTCTCTCTCTGTTTCGCTATTGTTCTCTCTGTTTCTCTCTCTCTGTTTCTCTCTCCCTGTTTCTCTCTCTCTGTCTCTCTCTCTTTCTCTCTCTCTCTCTGCCCCTCTCTCTCTCTCTCTGTCTGTCTCTCTCTCTCTCTGTCACTCTTTGTTTCTCTCTCTGTTTCTCTCTGTTTCTCTCTCTCTCTGTCCATCTCTCCCTCTCTTATTTTCTTTCTCTCTCTCTATCTCTCTCTTTCACTCATCCTGTCTTTATTTCCCCTGCCATGCGAGAGCAACACAGCTCGTTGCGGCTGCACAGCACAGAAATGCTCAGGCATATCTTGGTCATTCCGTAGCGGTACTGTTGTTGTGCAACAGAGATATTTTCATTCAGTGCGGAAACGTCGTCTTTCTCCCCCTCCTCCTCCGCTGAATATATCTTGAGCTGGGTAATTATAGCGGCACGGGAAGATGCGCGCACACACACACACACACACACACACACACACACACACACACACACACACACACACACACACACACACACACACACACACACACACACACACACACACACACACACACACACACACACACACACACACACACACACACACACACACACACACACAAACAAAGGGGTTCAAGGGCGATTGATTTTGAGTTTGATTTCTCTCTGGCGCTCTCGACGCGAAAGGATGCGCCTCTGTCTGACCTTGATGACAGACAGTGATTTTGTCTCTGTCTGCGACCGTCGCATGAGCCACAAAGACACTGTAATAGCCTGGTCCTTGTGTCACAAGAAATATTATAAATTTTTTACGTACTTCACTTTAATCATTTGTTTATATCTTACCCCCCTTTTCTCCCCAATTTCATTATTGTCTCATCGCTGCAACTCCCCGACGTGCTCAGGAGGCGAAGGCCGAGTCAATGCGTCCTCCGAAACATGACCCGCCAAACCACGCTTCTTAATACCCGCCCACTTAACCCGGAAGCCAGCCGCACCAATCTGTCGTAGGAAACCCCATTCCATTCACCTGATGAACGAGGTCAGCCTGCAGGCCCACGGCCTGCCACAAGGAGTCGCTAGAGCACGATTTGCCAAGTAAAGTCCCCCCGGGCAAACCCTCCTCTAACCGCCCTATTGGACTCCCGATCACAGCCGTTTGTGATACAGCCCAGTAACCCGGGTCTGTAGTGACACCTCTAGCACTGCCTTAGACCACTGTGCCGCTCGGGAGGCCCCAATATTTTTTCTATTTTCTATTAACAATTTCTATTTGTTTTCTTGAATGTGTTGTTGTATACATTCTATACTACAAATCACCTTGGAGCTTAGGCCCTATATCCATATTGGCCCTTTACATTGTTTGACATTTGATTAATTTAGCAGACGCTCTTATCCAGAGCCACTTACAATAGTGACTGAATACACTTAATTCAGTTTTCCTAGATGTCAAACATGTTATTAATCATATGGACAGTAAGTTATCCATACTTTGCATCACTGGGGTCAGATAGGCCGCTGTGAGAATATCCTTAGCCAATATTCCCACTATATCCCACAAAATTCCCTGAATATTTCCTGAATATTCCCACAAGATGTGCATATGTGATATCAGAGATATGCAATATGAGCTGACCAGGACCCATCCGTCATCACATTGAAATATAGTGGAGATATTAAATCCAGCCTATCATTTTCTGTTGAAAGGAAAGCAGATTAAATGGGAAGACTGAAACGTCAATCAATGCATTTCCATGGTCTGTATGCCAAATAGCACTCTATTCCCTATATAGTGCACTACATTTGGTCCGTGGGACCTAGTCTGCATTTCCATGGTGTTATTGTTGCTGTCAGTCTGCTTATAAGCCCCTCTCACCACCCAGCCCACCAATACACTCCCCTCCATAGTACTAAATGTCAGGGGTGGGAACAAGGCTGTATATTATCATAACTCAGCGGATATTATATATATATGTGTGTGTGTGTGAGAGAGAGAGAGAGAGAGAGAGAGAGAGAGAGAGAGAGAGAGAGAGAGAGAGAGAGAGAGAGAGAGAGAGAGAGAGAGAGAGAAAATGTTGTGTGTGTGAGAGAGTGATTCGTGTTTGTGTTCATACGTGCATGCCTGCGTGTGTGTAGTAACAGAGAAATAGAGATGGAGTGTTTTCAAAGGCATCTACTAAAGTGGTAGATGTAAACCCGGTCCATCCCAACTGATGTCAGCGCTGTAGCCAAAGTCACGTTTCACTCACATCCCCATTGATCAAAACAGACGTATCCTGTTGGGGATAGGACCATGTGTAACCCTAACCCTAAATCTAACCCTAGCTCCTAACCCTAATATTTAATGTCATTCTAACCCTAACCCTAAATCTAACCCTAGCTCCTAACCCTAACATTTAATGTCATTCTAACCCTAACCCTAAATCTAACCCTAGCTCCTAACCCTAACATTTAATGTCATTCTAACCCTAACCCTAAATCTAACCCTAGCTCCTAACCCTAACATTTAATGTCATTCTAACCCTAACCCTAAATCTAACCCTAGCTCCTAACCCTAACATTTAATGTCATTCTAACCCTAACCCTAAATCTAACCCTAGCTCCTAACCCTAATATTTAATGTCATTCTAACCTCCTAAATCTAACCTAAACCCTAACATTTAATGTCATTCTAACCCTAACCCTAAATCTAACCCTAGCTCCTAACCCTAACATTTAATGTCATTCTAACCCTAACCCTAAATCTAACCCTAGCTCCTAACCCTAACATTTAATGTCATTCTAACCCTAACCCTAAATCTAACCCTAGCTCCTAACCCTAACATTTAATGTCATTCTAACCCTAACCCTAAATCGAACCCTAGCTCCTAACCCTAATATTTAATGTCATTTTAACCCTAACCCTAAATCTAACCCTAGCTCCTAACCCTAACATTTAATGTCATTCTAACCCTAACCCTAAATCTAACCCTAGCTCCTAACCCTAATATTTAATGTCATTCTAACCCTAACCCTAAATCTAACCCTAGCTCCTAACCCTAATATTTAATGTCATTCTAACCCTAACCCTAAATCTAACCCTAGCTCCTAACCCTAATATTTAATGTCATTCTAACCCTAACACTAAACCCCCTAGAAATAGCATTTGACCTCATGGGGACTAACAAAATGTCCCCAGTTGGTCAATTTTTGGTTCGTTTACTATACTTGTGGGGCTTCTGATCCACACACACACACACACACACACGCACACGCACACGCACACGCACACGCACACGCACACGCACACGCACACGCACACACGCACACGCACACGCACACACACACACACACACACACACACACACACACACACACACACACACACACACACACACACACACACACACACACACACACACACACACACACACACACACACACACACACACACACACACACATTTAAATATATATATATATATATTTCACCCTTTATTTAACCAGGTAGGCCAGTTGAAAACAAGTTCCTGACCAAGATAAAGCAAAGCAGTGCGACACAAACAACACAGAGTTAGTTACACATGGTAACATACAGACACATACACACACGCACGCACACACACAGACACACGCATACTTGTGCAAACACGTACACGTACACGTACACGCACACACACACATACAAACACATACACACATGCATACACATGCACACAGACACAGACACAGAGACACACAGACACACAGAGACACACAGACACACAGACACACACACATAAAATAAACAGATGTTTCACTAATCAAGTCTAATTGAATTATTTACATCTCGTTTGCTAATTGATCAGACTAGCCCAATGAAGGAGAGGTTAAATAACGGGACTATCCAACTCAGAGAAGGGAGGGGGGGAGCAGGCAGGGGTCAGCGTCTCTGGTGAGAGCAACACCACCATGCACACCCTCTATGATCAGTGCATAGAGAGAGGCGTGAGTGGCTGGTTATGGAGGGCAAGAAGGGGGTTTCTCTGTTACCATAGAGATGACAGGACATTGGGTTAGGTCCTAGGATACTGTTACTAGGCAGGAGAGAGCCACACGCGAGACATCTGTAACAGAGCTGAATGGGTTGAATGGTAGAACACATCAGAGAGAAGCAATAAAAACAACTCTCACATGTAAATATGTTTTTGAAAATGATGTTTATATTTAATGTGGGTCCACCGTCCATTGTATATCATTATCTATAGTAAAACATGGACAAAATTACCATATTTCAACAACTGTGAAATAAAATGGTAGTCTGATCTGCTCTTGTGTGTTGAGCCATTTGGATTTTAAGGTCTTGGCAGTCTTGCCAAGCTGATGACTGACAAGCCAATAGTAAACAGAGTCTAGTCTATAAGTTGAGTCTAGTCTATAACAGTGGTCCACAGTAGACAGGCCTGATGCACTAACTAGGGGTCAAGTTTAACATGTACAACAGCATGATAAGAAAATTGGCCCACAACGTTGTCCCCCTTCAACGTTATTATAGTCTCAGTTGTTGGAGTGCTTTATTCCTTCTCCTCAACACTGATTTAGCTGCTGTTTACAGAGTCCATAGTAGAACAGTCTGTGTCAACAGGACTTGTGTCAGTCTTATCAGCAGTTTCTCTCAGGAAGAGTTGTCCTGAGACTGTGACTGTCCTAATATGGACACCGTATCTTTAGCATTTACATTTGAGTGATGGACAACACATGGAAAAACTCAGGCCTCTTGCAAATATGGCTCATGCGATCACTCTGAACTCGGAACAGGCCTGCTCTTGTCTCAAATGTCTTCTCCAACACTAAAGCCATTATCATTAAATACTGTTTATTGAAACTTTGAAGGAATCTATCAGCACATGTCCACACAACAAAACTGCCAGCTAGTTGTAGCCTGTAGATGAAGTCAGAGTATCTTCACACAGGAAGCATGGTGCTCTGGCCTTGTCTTTCCATCCCTGTAACACTGGCTCCATCTCCTGGCCAGCTCACATGTCTCCACTCATCATTATATTCTGAAGTGGGATCAGCCGACTGCTCACACGTCTCATCAAGATGTGTTTCCCAAATGGCCGGTTACTCACCAGAGTGGTTTCGGTTCACTGAGAAGACTTGACCACACACACACACAAATTAGCGCACACACACACAAACACGCACGCACGCACACATACACACACACACACACACACACACATCATCACACACCAATATGGAATAAAGCCCACATAAGTGTACATGTATTGTGGTAAATGTTAAACTGAGTTATGACTGCATCTCCTCATGCTCACTAGCAGTCTCTTCATGCTCCCTAGCAGTGTCCTCATCCTCCCTAGCAATCTCCTCACACTCCCTAACAGTCTCTTCATCCTCCCTAGCAGTCTCCTCACACTCCCTACCACGCTCCTCATCCTCCCTAGCAGTCTCCTCATCCTCCCTAGCAGTCACCTCACACTCCCTAGCACGCTCCTCATCCTCCCTAGCAGTCACCTCACACTCCCTAGCACGCTCCTCACGCTCCCTAGCAGTCTCCTCATCCTCCCTAGCAGTCTCCTCACACTCCCTAGCACGCTCCTCATCCTCCCTAGCAGTCTCCTCACACTCCCTAGCACGCTCCTCACGCTCCCTAGCAGTCTCCACATTCTCCCTAGCAGTCTCCTTACGCTCCCAAGTAGCCTCCTCATCCTCCCTAGCAGTCTCCTCACGCTCCCTAGCAGTCTCCTCATCCTCCCTAACAGTCTCCACATTCTCCCTAGCAGTCTCCTTACGCTCCCAAGTAGCCTCCTCATCCTCCCTAGCAGTCTCCTCACACTCCTTAACAGTCTATTCATCCTCCCTAGCAGTCTCCTCACACTCCCTAGCATGCTCCTCATCCTCCCCAGCAGTATCCTCACACTCCCTAGCACACTCCTCATCCTCCCTAGCAGTCTCCTCATCCTCCCTAGCAGTCTCCTCACACTCCTGAGCACGCTCCTCATCCTCCCTAGCAGTCTCCTCACACCTCATCCTCCCTAGCAGTCTCCTCACATCCCTCCCTACAGTCTCCTCAGCAGTCTCTCCCTAGCAGTCTCCTCATCCTCCCTAGCTGTCTCTTCACACTCCCTAGCACGCTCCTCATCCTCCCTAGCAGTCTCCTCACACTCCCTAGCATGCTCCTCATCCTCCCTAGCAGTCTCCTCACGCTCCCTAGCAGTCTCCACATTCTCCCTAGCAGTCTCCTTACGCTCCCAGGTAGTCTCCTCATCCTCCCTAGCAGTCTCCTCACACTCCCTAGCAGTCTCCTCATCCTCCCTAGCAGTCTCCTCACACTCCCTAGCACGCTCCTCATCCTCCCTAGCAGTCTCCTCACGCTCCCTAGCAGTCTCCTCATCCTCCCTAACAGTCTCCACATTCCCCCTGGCAGTCTCCACATTCCCCCTTAGCTCCCACGCTCCCAGTAGCCTCCTCATCCTCCCTAGCAGTCTCCTCACGTCCCTCAGTCTCCTCATCCTCCCTAGCAGTCTCCTTACGCTCCCAAGTAGCCTCCTCATCCTCCCTAGCAGTCTCCTCATCCTCCTTAGCTCCCTAGTCTCCACATCTCCCTAGCAGTCTCCTTACGCTCCCAAGTAGCCTCATCCTCCCTCCTTCCTCCCTAGCAGTCACTCTCCCTCCCCAGCAGTACACTCCCATCCTCCCTAGCAGGCCCCTCCCTAGCGCTCACTCCTAGCAGTTTCCTCATGCTCACTAGTAGTCTGCTCTCTTCACCTCCCTAGCAGTCCTCATCCTCCCTAGCAGTCAGCAGTGTCCTCATCCTCCTCCCTAGCAGTCTCCTCATCCTCACTAGCAGTCTCCTCACGCTCCCTAGCAGTCTCACATCCCTAGCAGTCTCCTTAATAGTCCTCATCCTCCCTAGCAGTCTCCTCACACAGCAGTCTCCTCATCCTCCCTAGCAGTCTCCTCACACTCCCTAGCACGCTCCTCATCCTCCCTAGCAGTCTCCTCACGCTCCCTAGCAGTCTCCTCATCCTCCCTAACAGTCTCCACATTCCCCCTGGCAGTCTCCTTACGCTCCCAAGTAGCCTCCTCATCCTCCCTAGCAGTCTCCTCACGCTCCCTCCCTAGCAGTCTCCTCATCCTCCCTAGCAGTCTCCTCATCCTCCTTAGCAGTCTCCTCACGCTCCCAATTAGCCTTCTCATCCTTCCTGGCACTCTCCCCACACTCCCGAGCAGGCCCCTCACGCTCACTAGCAGTTTCCTCATGCTCACTAGTAGTCTGCTCACGCTCCCCAGCAGTGTCCTCATCCTCCTTAGCAGTCTCCTCATCCTCACTAGCAGTCTCCTCGCTCTCCCTAGCAATGTCCTCATCCTCCCTAGCAGTCTCTTCATCCTCCCTAGCAGTCTCCTCATCCTCACAAGCAGTCTCCTCACGCTCACTAGCAGTCTCCTCAAGCTCCCTAGCAGTCTCCTCATCCTCCCTGGCAGTCTCCCCACACTCCCTAGCAGACACCTCACGCTCATTAGCAGTCTCCTCTCGCTCCCTAGCTATCTCCTCATCCTCCCTTGCAGTAGCCTAACCTTCCTAGCGGTGTCCTCATCCTCCTTAGTAGTCTCCTCATCCTCCCTTGCAGTTTTCTCATCCTCCCTAGCAGCCTCCTCACCCTCCCTAGAGGTCTCCTCATCATCCCTAGAGGACTTATCCACCCTAACAGTCTCCTCACCCTCCCAAGCAGTCTCCCCATTCTCCCTAGCAGTCTCCTCACACTCCCTAGCACGCTCCTCATCCTCCATAGCAGTCTCCTCACCCTCCCGAGCAGTTTCTTCATCCTCCCTTGCAGTCTCTTCACGCTCCCTAGCAGTCTCCTCACACTCCCTGAAGTCTTCTCACCCTTCCTAGCAGTCTCCCCATCCTCCCTAGCAGTCTCCTCATCCTCCGTATCAGTCTCATCATCAACCCGAGCAATCTCCTCATCCTCCCTAGCTGTCACCTCATTCTCCCTAGCAGTCTCCTCACCCTCCCGAGCAGTTTCTTCATCTTCACTTGCAGTCTCCTCACGCTCCCTAGCAGTCTCCTCATCCTCCGTGGCTGTCTCCTCACACTCCCTAGCAGTCTCTTCATCCTCCCTAGCATTCTACTCACGCTCCCTAGTAGTCTCTTCTCACTCCCTAGCAGTCACTTCATCCTCCCTAGGGGTCTCCTCATCCTCCCTAGCAGTCTCCTCAAGCTTCCTAGCAGCCTCCTCATACTCCCTTTCAGGCTCCTCACCCTCCCTAGCAGTCTCCTCATCCTCACTAGCAGTCTTCTCACCATCCCTAGCAGTCTCCTCATCCTCCCTAACACTCTCCTCATCCTCCCTAGCTGTCACCTCATCATCCCTAGCAGTCTACTCACACTCCCTAGCAGTATCTTCACGCTCCCTAGCAGTCTCCTCACGCTCCCTAGCTATCTCCTAATCCTCCCTTGCAGTAGCCTCGCCCTAACTAGCAGTCTCCCCATCCTCCCTAGCAGTCTCCTCATCCTCCTTAGAAATCACCTCATCCTCCCGAGCAGTCTCCTCACGCTCACTAACACTCTCCTCATCCTCCCTAGCTGTCTCCTCACCCTTCCAAGCAGTCTCCTCACACTCCCTACCAGTCTCTTCAGGCTCCCTAGCAGTCTCCTCACGCTCACTAGCTATCTCCTCATCCTCCCTAGCAGTCTCCTCACCCTTCCTAGCAGTCTCCCCATCCTCCCTAGCAGTCTACTCACACTCCCTAGCAGTCTCCTCACCCTTCCAAACAGTTTCCTCACACTCCCTAGCAGTCTACTCACGCTCACTAGCAGTCTCCTCACCCTTCCAAACAGTTTCCTCACACTCCCTAGCAGTCTCTTCATCCTCCCTAGCAGTCTCCTCAAGCTCACTTGCAGTCTCCTCTCGCTCCCTAGCAGTGTCCTCATCCTTCTTAGCAGTCTCCACACACTACCTAGCTGTCTCCTCACGCTCACTAGCAGTCTCCTCACCCTTTCTAGCAGGCTCCTCATCCTCTCTAGTAGTCTACTCACACTTCCTAGCAGGCTCCTCATCCTCCCTAGCTGTCACCTCATTCTCCCTAGCAGTCTCCTCACACTCCCTAGCACATTCCTGATCCTCCCTAGCAGTCTCCTCACACTCCCTAGCAGTTTCTTCATCCTCCCTAGCAGTCTCCTCACACTCCCTAGCAGGCTCCTCACCCTCACTAGCAGCCTCTTCACGCTCCCTAGCTGTCTCCTCATCATCCCTAGCAGCCTCCTCCTCCTCCCGAGCAGTCTCCTCATCCTCCCAAGCGCTCTCCTCACGCTCCCTATCAGCCTCCTCATCCTCCCAAGCAGGCTCCTCCTCCTCCTCCCTAGCTGTCTACTCATCATCCTGTCTCGCAGTCACCTCACGCTCCCTAGCAGTTTCCTCATCCTCCCTAGCAGCCTCCTCACCCTCCCTAGAAGTCTCCTCATCATTCCTAGAGGTCTTATCCACCCTAACAGTCTCCTCACCATCCCAAGCACGTTCCTCATTCTCCCTAGCAGTCTCCTCACACTCCCTAGCACGCTCCTCATCCTCCATAGCAGTCTCCTCACCCTCCCGAGCAGTTTCTTCATCCTCCCTTGCAGTCTCTTCACGCTCCCTAGCAGTCTCCTCACGCTCCCTGAAGTCTTCTCACCCTTCCTAGCAGTCTCCCCATCCTCCCTAGCAGTCTCCTCATCCTCCGTATCAGTCTCATCATCAACCCTAGCAATCTCCTCATCCTCCCTAGCTGTCACCTCATTCTCCCTAGCAGTCTCCTCACCCTCCCGAGCAGTTTCTTCATCTTCCCTTGCAGTCTCCTCACGCTCCCTAGCAGTCTCCTCATCCTCCGTGGCAGTCTCCTCACGCTCCCTAGCAGTCTTCTCACCCTCCATAGGAGTCTCCTCACGCTCCCAGTATCCTCATCCTCTCTAGCAGTCTCCACACGCTCCCTAGCAGTCTCCTCATCCTCCCCGGCAGTCTCCCCACACATCCTATCAGGCTCCTCACGCTCCCTAGCAGTTTCCTCATCCTCCCTAGCAGTCTCCTCACACTCTCAGCAGTCTCCTCACGCTCCCTAGCAGTCTCCTCAAGCTCACTTGCAGTCTCCTCTCGCTCCCTAGCAGTGTCCTCATCCTTCTTAGCAGTCTCCACACACTCCCTAGCAGTCTCTTCATCCTCCCTAGCACGCTCCTCATCCTCCCTAGCAGTCTCCTCACCCTCCCTAGCAGTTTCTTCATCCTCCCTAGCAGTCTCCTCATGCTCCCTAGCAGTCTCCCCATCCTCCCTGGCAGTCTCCCCACGCTCACTAGCAGTTTCCTCATGCTCACAAGCAGTCTCCTCTCACTCCCTAGAAGTCTCCTCACACTCTCTAGCAGTCTCCTCATCCTCACTATTAGTCTCTTCTCGCTCCCTAGCAGTCTCCTCATGCTCCCTAGCAGTCACTTCATCCTCCCTAGCGGTCTCCTCATCCTCCCTAGCAGTCTCCTCAAGCTCCCTAGCAGCCTCCTCATACTCCCTTTCAGGCTCCTCACCCTCCCTAGCAGTCTCCTCATCCTCACTAGCAGTCTTCTCACCATCCCTAGCAGTCTCTTCATCCTCCCTAGCAGTCTCCTCATGCTCCCTAACAGGCTCCTCATCCTCCCTAGCATTCTACTCACGCTCCCTAGTAGTCTCTTCTCGCTCCTAGCTAGTCTCCTCATGCTCCCTATCAGTCACTTCATCCTCCCTAGCAGTCTCCTCATCCTCCCTAGCAGTCTCCTCAAGCTCCCTAGCAGCCTCCTCATACTCCCAAACAGGCTCCTCACCCTCCCTAACAGTCTCCTCATCCTCACTAGCAGTCTTCTCACCATCCCTAGCAGTCTCTTCACCATCCCTAACAGTCTCCTCATCCTCCCAATAGTCTCCTCACGCTCCCTAGCAGACTCCTCATCCTGCCTGGCAGTCTCCCCACACCCCCTAGTAGGCTCCTCACGCTCACTAGCAGTGTCCTCATCCTCCCTAGCAGTCTTCTCACCCACCCATCCTCCCTTGCTGTCTCCTCATCCTCCCTAGCAGTCTCCTCATCCTCCCTAGCAGCCTCCTCACACTCCCTAGAAGTCTCCTCACGCTCCATAGAAATCGCCTCATGTTCCCTAGCAGTCTCCTCATGCTCCCTCTTAGTCTCCTCACGCTCCCTATCAAACAAAGTCTCAAAGGGCAGCTTTGCAATAAGTGCACTCCTGAGGAGGCTTTTGGTAGGACCTATTTGAGGACTGGCTCGTTGTAAAGACTGGAAAGGGAGTGAATGGAACGGTATCAAACATATTGAAACCACATTCATTCCAGCCATTGCAATGAGCCCGTCCTCCTTTAGCTCCTCCCATCAGCCTACTCTGCTGCACAGATGCTAAACAGAACCAAATGCTATTCTCACTACAGGGTCCTCCTCTACTGTCTATTCATGGAAGACAATCAATTCAGATGCTTTCACATTAGGGGTCTCCACCACAGACATAGAATTACTGGAATGGACTTTCCCATGCAAGTCATTCAACTGCTGTTGTCCCAACATCCTTGACTTTCATTTGGTGATGTTGGTGTTCAGTGAAGATACACGTACATCAAGAATGGAGGGCTCATTGTGGCTATGCTCTTTGGTGGAACTTCACATGCTTGATGTCTTATGCTTACCATGGAAAACACCATTAGGGCTGGATGATGTGAGTTCCCCCCTCCATGCAATGTAAAGCACTTTGAACCTCTGGAAAAGCACTGCATAAATCCTATCCATAATTGTTTTAATTGAACCCTGGTAGAGAACGGTGAGTTAAACCTCCTTTATAAGACTGTCATGCTGAGACTGACTGTCCTAACATGGACACCGTACAAGTCTTTTAACTAAAACTGTTGTTTTTGGGCACCAGGCTGTAGAGCTTGGTATTAGCCGGCTGATCCTCACATTAGGGATCTGTTGTCTGTTTGCTGAACACCACAGCCGTCACTATGGTCTCACACTGTGTTTCCTAGCAACGCCGATGGGCTGTCCACCTCTTCCTGCATCCTGATCTGGCAACCCAGGGAACCTGGAGAGTGAGTTTATACAGGATACCAAGGTCACTCAGTAAACACAGATAATAAAGGACACCAAGACTAGGCCTCACAATCAAACACAGATAAATACAGGAGACTCAGGACTTGACCTCTCAATAGAATACTGTCTGTTCAGACAAGATACCAGAACCAAGGCATGTCAATAGCCACAAGACACTCATGACCTCAGACATGATATCAGACATGACATTAGATATGACATTAGACATGACATCAGACATGACCTCTGACATGACATTAGACATGACATCAGACATGATATCAGACATGACCTCTGACATGATATCAGACATGACCTCTGACATGATATCAGACATGACCTCTGACATGACATTAGACATGACATCAGACATGACCTCTGACATGACATTAGACATGATATCAGACATGACCTCTGACATGATATCAGACATGACCTCTGACATGACATCAGACATGATATCAGACATGACATTAGATATGACATTAGACATGACATCAGACATGACCTCTGACATGACATTAGACATCATCAGACATGATATCAGACATGACCTCTGACATGATATCAGACATGACCTCTGACATGATATCAGACATCCCTCTGACATGACATTAGACATGACATCAGACATGACCTCTGACATGATAGCAGACATGACCTCTGACATGATATCAGACATGACCTCTGACATGACATCAGACATGATATCAGACATGACCTCTGACATGACATGATATCAGACATGACATGATATCAGACATGACCTCTGACATGATATCAGACATGACCTATGAGCCTCATGCTCCCTAGCTCCTCCCACAGCAGACATGACCTCTGACATGATATCAGACATGACCTCTGACATGATATCAGACATGACCTCTGACATGACATCAGACATGATATCAGACATGACATTAGATATGACATTAGACATGACATCAGACATGACCTCTGACATGACATTAGACATGACATCAGACATGATATCAGACATGACCTCTGACATGACATCAGACATGACCTCTGACATGACATTAGATATGACATTAGACATGACATCAGACATGACCTCTGACATGACATTAGACATGACATCAGACATGACATCAGACATGACCTCTGACATGACATTAGACATGACATCAGACATGATATCAGACATGACCTCTGACATGATATCAGACATGATATCAGACATGACATTAGATATGACATTAGACATGACATCAGACATGACCTCTGACATGACATTAGATATGACATTAGACATGACATCAGACATGATATCAGACATGACCTCTGACATGATATCAGACATGCTGCACAGATGCTAAACAGATGACCTCTGACATGATATCAGACATGACCTCTGACATGACATTAGACATGATATCAGACATGACATTAGATATGACATTAGACATGACATCAGACATGACCTCTGACATGACATTAGACATGACATCAGACATGACATCAGACATGACCTCTGACATGACATTAGACATGACATCAGACATGATATCAGACATGACCTCTGACATGATATCAGACATGACCTCTGACATGACATCAGACATGACCTCTGACATGATATCAGACATGACCTCTGACATGATATCAGACATGATATCAGACATGACCTCTGACATGACATTAGACATGATATCAGACATGACCTCTGACATGACATCAGACATGATATCAGACATGACCTCTGACATGACATCAGACATGATATCAGACATGACCTCTGACATGATATCAGACATGACCTCTGACATGATATCAGACATGACCTCTGACATGACATCAGACATGATATCAGACATGACCTCTGACATGACATCAGACATGATATCAGACATGACCTCTGACATGACATTAGACATGATATCAGACATGACCTCTGACATGATATCAGACATGACCTCTGACATGATATCAGACATGACCTCTGACATGACATCAGACATGATATCAGACATGACATTAGATATGACATTAGACATGACATCAGACATGACCTCTGACATGACATTAGACATGACATCAGACATGATATCAGACATGACCTCTGACATGATATCAGACATGACCTCTGACATGATATCAGACATGACCTCTGACATGACATTAGACATGACATCAGACATGACCTCTGACATGACATTAGACATGATATCAGACATGACCTCTGACATGATATCAGACATGACCTCTGACATGACATCAGACATGACCTCTGACATGATATCAGACATGACCTCTGACATGACATCAGACATGATATCAGACATGACCTCTGACATGACATTAGACATGATATCAGACATGACCTCTGACATGATATCAGACATGACCTCTGACATGATATCAGACATGACCTCTGACATGACATTAGACATGACCTCTGACATGATATCAGACATGACCTCTGACATGACATTAGACATGACCTCAGACATGATATCAGACATGACCTCTGACATGACATCAGACATGATATCAGACATGACCTCTGACATGACATTAGACATGATATCAGACATGACCTCTGACATGATATCAGACATGACCTCTGACATGATATCAGACATGATATCAGACATGACCTCTGACATGACATTAGACATGATATCAGACATGACCTCTGACATGACATCAGACATGATATCAGACATGACCTCTGACATGACATTAGACATGATATCAGACATGACCTCTGACATGATATCAGACATGACCTCTGACATGATATCAGACATGACCTCTGACATGATATCAGACATGACCTCTGACATGACATCAGACATGATATCAGACATGACATTAGATATGACATTAGACATGACATCAGACATGATATCAGACATGACCTCTGACATGATATCAGACATGACCTCTGACATGATATCAGACATGACCTCTGACATGACATTAGACATGACATCAGACATGACCTCTGACATGACATTAGACATGATATCAGACATGACCTCTGACATGATATCAGACATGACCTCTGACATGACATCAGACATGACCTCTGACATGATATCAGACATGACCTCTGACATGACATCAGACATGATATCAGACATGACCTCTGACATGACATCAGACATGATATCAGACATGACCTCTGACATGACATTAGACATGATATCAGACATGACCTCTGACATGACATTAGACATGACCTCTGACATGACATTAGACATGACCTCTGACATGACATTAGACATGACCTCTGACATGACATTAGACATGACCTCTGACATGACATTAGACATGACCTCTGACATGATATCAGACATGACCTCTGACATGACATCAGACATGACATCAGACATGATATCAGACATGACCTCTGACATGACATTAGACATGATATCAGACATGACCTCTGACATGACATTAGACATGACCTCTGACATGACATTAGACATGACCTCTGACATGATATCAGACATGACCTCTGACATGACATTAGACATGACCTCTGACATGACATTAGACATGACATCTGACATGATATCAGACATGACATCAGACATGATATCAGACATGACCTCTGACATGACATTAGACATGACCTCTGACATGACATTAGACATGACCTCTGACATGACATTAGACATGACATCAGACATGATATCAGACATGACATTAGACATGTCTACATTAGAGTAGACATTCACATCATAAGTGATATCCTGTTCATGATAGGACATGATGACCATATCTAATCTTTAGGTTTCAGGACCTTGTTGAGGGCTTGTTAGCGTTCTACCTATTTTGTGTGATCATAGCCAGATGAGGGTTGGTGAAGGATGGTCTGCGATGGGGAGAGGGAGAAATTATAGGGTGTTTATTATGCATACATGCTTCAAGCCAGTAAAATCAACCAGAAAGACTATTGCTGTTCTCCTTCTAGTGGCCAAATACATTATCATCCTAAACCCTCTATTGAACCATGAGTATTGGGGTTATGCCATTACGCAACAGCTGCTGTTGCTGAAAGTACAAGTTGATCAGCCAGTGATCCAAACAGCTGTAGGTAGAGGAGCTCCAAGTTCCCAGAAGAACAAGATGATGCTGATAATACCTTTAAGGAGAGAAGCTTAGAGATTAACACTCAGCGAAAAGATTACACTGCAGTCTTCAGATTACTGTGTGACTGTGTGTGTGAGAGAGAGTGCGTTTTAGTGTGTCTAAGTCTGTGTGTGTGTGAATGCTTGTGTGTATGAGAGAGTGTGTGAGTTCTTGTGTGTGTGTATGAGAGAGTGTGTGTAAGTATGTGTCTAAGTCTTTGTGTGTGTAAGTGTCCCATGTGTGTCTATGTGTGATTCTGCAGGAGGCTGCTGAGGTATCAGTTTAAGGGGGGAAGCTGGGTTGAGTCTCAGGGAGTCAGAGTGCAGCTGAAGATGTCAGGGGTCAGAGTCCAGCTGAAGACTTCAGGGGTCAGGATACTTCACATATAATACTCATTCAGTACCTCCAGAAGGTCTGTGTGGATGGCTGGCAGCATTTTCACAACCTCCCTCCTTCCCTCTCTTTATTCAGGCCAAGCATTGATCCTCTGGCCAGATGTTAAAATATCTCTTTAATTCTTATTTCATATTCTAACCCCCTTCCAAGGATAGATACACACACACACACACACACACACACACACACACACACACACACACACACACACACACACACACACACACACACACACACACACACACACACACACACACACACACACACACACACACACACACACACACACACACACACACACACTCTCTTTGTTGTAATTGTTTTATTGCACACCTTTATCATTTAGCTAACAGATGTTCACAGCAACAATGAAATAGGAGAAAACAGAACAGAAGCGTATCGCTGCGGCACTGCAGCCTCTTAGGTCTTCCAATATATTTATAGATATTTACAGTGACAATATGAAAATCGCAAGTACAACGCCCGGGGCTGAGTTAACCCTTTAACTGCTGCTGTATGAAGGGAGGAGAAGGCTGAGTTGGTAGAGCAACTCCAGGGTTGTGGGTTCGATTCCCACGGAGGACCAGTACAAAAATGTATGCACTCACTACTGTAAGTCACTCTGGATAAGAGCGTCTGCTGAATGACTCAAACGTAAATGTAGAATGTTAACTCTTCCAACTTAGTCTGAGGATCCAGGTCACACAGGCTGTAGTGTGAACTCTATGTAGTTGTAGTCCTGTCCGTATGGCCACCTGAAACATTCAGTATACCCAACATTCCACAGGCACCAGGTTAGCCATACGTAGCCAGATTCTAGGGGCTATTGGTGGAATATAGAACGCCTGTATAGAGCTCAACGCTTCCAGCAATCAAAGACAGCTTTTCAGATCATAAAATGGACATAACAGTAATTAGTACCAATACATAATTAGTACCAAAACATAATTAGTACCAAAACATAAAGAGAAATGTTTCAAAAAAAGAAAAACCTTAGAACATACCCCTTATTTCCACATCCATGTTTAAATGTTATGACACGTCAATAAATGCTCTGTTGATTTGGACAAGCGTTGAACAGTACAACAGCAACATGGTGCACACAGAAAAGTGCATTTGACATTTGTTTGGTGTTGTAATGGTAACTTTAGTTGGTGTAAAAGATGAATGGCATGACAACGGGGTAGTGCATCTGACTTGTTTACTGGTAGACACTGTAATCACAGTTCCAACCTATCTTTATATCCACATGGATAGAGACTAGACTATTTCTCCCAAATAATCATTTCGCTGTTACTGACGTCAACTTGAGGCTGCGTGAAGTGTGAGCAAAACTGGTGACAGATTGTTGGTAATAAAATAATCTCACGTGGGGATAAAGCAAAGAGATCATGTATTTTGGGGGAAAAACAGCAAAAATCTCTCACTTGTTACATGATATGCAGATACATGGGGATTTTTACCAAGACCTGGAAGGCCTATTAAATGAATAGTGTCAGATTGATATTCTATTTACAGTCCTGTATTATTATTATGATTTGAATGGATCCCAAATGGCACCCTATTCCATATATAGTGCACTACTTTTGACCAGAGCCCTTTGGGGTTAGGTCCTAACCGTTAGGATGTCATTTGGGAGGTACCCTTTGTATCCACATCCTGTAAGCCAGGACTGCCATGCCAGCTGAGACCAGAACAGATAGGCCCAGCTAACGTGAGATCTAAGCAAAAACAAACATTTCAGCCCTGTTGGTCACACTGTCATCATCTATCACAACTTCCTGTAAAGGCTATTCTCATGTCCTTGAAAAACATGTCCTAGTAAACCACGCAGCATGTTTTCATTCCAGCCATTCCAGCAAAGCATTGATTTAGAAGTTCCTCAGTTAAACATGCAGAATTTCTGAATAAATGGGGCAGCAATTATCTTAAGTGCCAACCATGAACGAGTGACACATTTTGATGGAAGGCTTTGATGAAAAGAAATGGAAAGATTGGATGATATCTAATTTTAATGGACTAGGGCAAGGGCACTCAACACTAGTCAACTTCTGGGCTGCTGAGAGGTGCTTCAATAAGAGCCCTTGTTTAAGAGAGCTGCTTCCATCCAGGCTTTGAACACTGAATTTAAGTTGAACTGAAAGCTTTATTGAAAATGAAACCGGTAGCACTTTCTTTAATGGTTTACTGCTTCGACAGGTATTTAGGTGGTACTTATTAGGAAACTACGTGGCATCACTGAGTTCTAGCTGGGGCTTTTACTATACTTTATGCTTAAAATTCACCACAATTGGGAACTACCTGGATCAAAATGGTGTATATTTAAATGCTTTTTTGAATCCCAAAGTACCAAATGAGTACTTTATGTAGTAATTAATGGGTTATTACTGTACAATTACCATTTTACCATGTAATTTCTTAGTAAATACCAGGTACTTTCTGTACTGTAAACAGCCTCTTGTATAATGTCTCATAGTAATGGAGGCCTATAAACAAAGTCAGAGATAGTGATGGGTTGAAATTGGAGGCAACTGATAAATAACGGTCACACTGACATTCATTATAAATAATATACTATATTCTTTTCATACTCTCCCTTTAAAATGAAAGCTTTATAAACCTTCTATTCCATTCCTCCAGGTACTGTGCATAAATTAATCTCAAACCACATTTTAACTTGTTAAAATAAAATCTCATTTGGTTGTGTAAATATACTGTAGCTAGCTTAGCGCTAACCCGAACAAACAATGATAGCCTTCGCATTCAAACAACCCCCCAAAAATAAAATAAGAAAACCAACAAAGTAAAATCAAAATGGTCCCTATTTATCATGTCCAAGAGAAGTAATAAAACATTGGTACTTAGCAAAGACCAGGCCTCTTCTCTCCTCAGCTCACTGCTATATCTGTGGACCAACAGTACCTATATATAAACACACGTACATGGGAGGTTCCATAGAGGCATTGACGGCAAGTCTCGGAATTCACTGAATTCAAAATGGCGGCTCCCGCACAGTCACAGGATCCAGTCAGTCTCTCCGTGAGACCAGACACCCATGGTTGGTTCACCATCAACGGTAGTTTCTTTGGAGGTCCAGGATGGGGAGAAGCGGGAGAACCAGGGGTACCACCCCTCCACCCCCCATCTCCCTCTCTTCCTAGCCAGGCCTCACTACCTGTGCCCTGGGTTCCTGTGGGTGGCTGTGTCCCTGCCCCCTCTGGTTTCTCTGGCCCAGTGGTGGTCGTCCACCTCCACCACGTTACTGTAGCCCTCCTTCTCCACGCAGACAGCCAGGACCTGGAGCACCAGGCGCAGCCTCCGGTCCATGGCCTCCAGGTGGGGCTGGATGAGGTGGGGTGGAGGCGGTCACGCAGCAGGGACTCCTCCATCAGACGGCTCAGCTGGTACTCCTCCTTGGCGAGCAGCTGCAGACGCAAGTGGGTCGACTTCCTCACTCTGTGGGACGGGGAGGAGGGGAGAGAGGGAGGGGAGGGGGAAGGGAGGAAGGGGATGAGGAGGGGAGAGAGGGAGTGGAGGTGAAGGGCGGGTGAAGAGAGGAAGGGGGAGAGGCAAGAGGTCTTACATTAGATGGACTTCTTAAAAAGGGATGCACTAATTATAGAGAGAGACAGAGAGAGAAAGAGAGAGAGAGAGAGAGAAGAGAGAGAGAGAGAGAGAGAGAGAGAGAGAGAGAAGAGAGAGAGAGAGAGAAGAGAGAGAGAGAGAGAGAGAGAGAGAGAGAAAGAAGGAGAGAGAGAGGGAGAGAGAGAGAGAGAGAGAGAGAGAGAGAGAGAGAGAGAGAGAGAGAGAGAGAGAGAGAGAGAGAGAGAGAGAGAGAGAGAGAGAGAGAGAGAGAGAGAGAGAGAGAGAGAGAGAGAGAGAGAGAGAGAGAGAGAGAGAGAGAGGTAAAGGTACTGACCTGCAGCATTGGCTCAGAGGCACCAGGATGGAGAGCTCGTCATGGGAGTGTTTCCCAAACCTGCAAAGAAGAGGAGAGAGAGAGAGGAGCAGAAAATAGAGGAGAGGAGAGAGGTGAGCCAAGCAACACCACTTACTGGCTGATAATACAACACCTTGGTCTGTGTTCCTCACAGTCTGTCTCACAGTCACCAACAGCAGCACCTCTCTCAGGATCAGTGAAGAAGTCATCCTACTGAAAGCTGCAGAGTCCTGAACATTCTATTCTCATTCAACATTCCACTCACATTCCCTTGCCATTGAGTGTGACAGTCAGGGACTGAGAGTTTTGCCACATGCCTTTGTAGCTTGATTCTGAAATGCACCGCATACCTCAGACATTAAAAATACCTTGAAAACATTTGTTATGCCTTTGCTTTGAGCTGTTGCTTCGTGTAACAACTCAGAACTGAAGTTAATGAAAGAGAGTTTTAGAAGGCTACGTGACAAATCAGACCAGCTGTCTGGAGAACAGATCAAAGGAGTTGAGATGTGTTGTGTTTTCTCCTCACCCTCTTCCATTGTCCAGATGGATGATGAAGGTCTCGTTTCCAAACTTGTCAAAAGTCTCGTAATGGTGCCGGTCCATGTTACCTGGATACAGAGGTAAACAACATTAATATACATAGAGGACCCCTATTCACCAACAATGTCTATATAGGGAATAGGGTGCAGTGGAGGGAATAGCGTGTAATGGAGCTTCTGTCCTCACCCATGAGGAAGTCAAAGATGGTCATGTCCATGATGTCAAGCAGACGAGAACCACGGTCATAGGGAGGAGTCTGCTTCACCTCGTCACAGTAGTCTGGGTCCACCTCCCACCTGACCAGACAACCAATCACATGGGCACGCGGGCACACACACACACACACACACACACACACACACACACACACACACACACACACACACACACACACACACACACACACACACACACACACACACACACACACACACACACACACACACACACACACACACACACACACACACACACACACAGAGAGAGAGAGTGACATTTAGATGTGAGTGTGAGAGGCTTTGTTTGGTCCCTTTTGGCAGCTCCCCTCCCTTCCTGTCGAGCCATGATGTGTGTGTGTGTATGTGTGTGTGTGTTGTTAAGGACAGACCCCTGCTGCTCGAAAGCAGAGCAGGGAGACACACAGCAACTTGACAAGAGAAGGAGAGTGGAAGGGAGGGAGAGTGAAAAGAGAGAGAGGGGTAGAGAGAGGTTGAGAGAGGGGAGGGAGAGGGGAAAGAGAGAGAGGGGTAGAGAGAGGTTGAGACAGGGGAGGAGACAAGGTGTGAGAAGTAAAAAAGGAGAGTAAGAAAGTCACAGTGACAAATCAAGTGAAAGACATGAAGTCACAGTGACACAGTGAAAGGCAGAGATGGACAGATAGAGAGACAGTGAAAGTATCAAAGAAAGTAGATGGAGTCATTCCATGTTCTCTCTTTGGACTCTGTTGACGTAATCAAAGAACACAGGAACATGGAAGTGAGAGAAGACCCTGTCTCCCGGGGCAACTAACTCAGTTTATAATGAGCTGCTACTTCTCCTGCAACACCAATCTACCTATTTTTATCAGAGGTGGGGGTCTGGAGAATGTGTTCCTTAGAGTACTGGTTGTTCCTGCTGAGTCACTTCCTGATAAGGCATGCCATGGCACCTTCTGTAATGAGGTGTCATCTGGTGAACCCCAGTGAACTCTGGGTAATCAGGGGGTGTGAAGTGACCTTATATATTAAGGATCCACAGTTATGGAAGGCTGTGTGTTTTACTCTGCTTCCTTGTTCTCTTAAAGGGTAAAGGCTGTGTGTTTTAATCTTCTTCCTGGTTCTCTTAAAGGGTAAAGGCTGTGTGTTTTACTCTGCTTCCTTGTTCTCTATAAGGGTATATGCATGTTCTTGCATTTGTGGAAGGAGTGTCTGTCTCTTACTCTGCTTTCTTGCGTTTGTGGTAGGATCGTCTCCAAGGGTTCCTCCAGGTCTTGCGTTTGGCCAGGGCCAGGTCTGGCAGGAAGGCAGCCAGAGAACCCTCGATCTGGTCTGGCTTCCCACACAGAGCGTGCTCAGTAGAGCAGTAGTAGGAGCACTCGCCGTAGAAACAAATGTTATTGGCTGGGGAGAGAGGAAAACACAGGGTTTTAGATGGCAGCAGGGGAGCATGGGAAGGGGAGAGGGGGACAGTGTGTGGGGGGGGGGGGGGCGAGAAATATGAAGTTGAGAGAAAGAGAAGGGAGAGAGAAAGCGAGAGAGAGTGAGAGACAGACAGACAGATAGACAGACAAAGAGTCAGATAGAAAGACAGAGAGTCAGAGAGAGAGACAGACAGACAGACAGACAGACAGACAGACAGACAGACAGACAGACAGACAGACAGACAGACAGACAGACAGACAGACAGACAGACAGACAGACAGAGAGTCAGACAGAGAAACAGATAGTCAGTCAGACAGACAGACAGACAGACAGACAGACAGACAGACAGACAGACAGACAGACAGACAGACAGACAGACAGACAGACAGATAGATAGAGTCAGACAGACAGACAGACAGACAGACAGACAGACAGACAGACAGACAGACAGACAGACAGACAGACAGACAGACAGACAGACAGACAGACAGACAGACAGACAGACAGACAGACAGACAGACAGACAGACAGATAGATAGACAGAGAGTCAGACAGAGAAACAGATAGACAGACAGAGAGTCAGACAGAGAGACAGATAGTCAGACAGACAGACAGACAGACAGACAGACAGACAGACAGACAGACAGACAGACAGACAGACAGACAGACAGACAGACAGACAGACAGACAGACAGACAGACAGACAGACAGACAGACAGACAGACAGACAGACAGAGAGACAGATAGACAGATAGAGAGGTATAGAGAGGAAGCTGGCAGGGTGTTGTCGAGCCAGACTGGTATTGGTTTCTTAATCTTGGGTTCAGAGAGGTAGGGAGGCGAGTGCTGAGCCAGCAAACTGTCTGAGTGTAGCAGTAATCTCCTGTCAGATAGAATGGTCTCTGTTATTCCACATAGCTGTTCACTGGGCTGCATGGGGATCTAACAGACAGTCTGAAGACAGGTTTTAGAAGTCCAGAACTCAGCAACGGCCATTTACATTAAAGGGGAAGTTCATTATTTTACAACTTAATCTTAGATGGTTCCTCACATTGTTACTTAGTCTATGGGCCAGGAGAAACTGGAATCCATTGTTGGGTTTTCTTGAAAGAGCCACTACAAAATGTAACTAACTTTAGCCACCAACTCATGTCTGGGTGGGGAACCATCAAATATTATTTTGTAACATACTGAACTTCCAATTTCATGTAAAGGGCCTCTTTGCTAAGTCCCTTTCAAACCAGTCTACTTCTAGTTCATGTAGTGGGATTGAAAGGACTGAATGAAGGACAAGTAACAGACAGAGGGCTTGAGATTGTTCTGTCCGTCTGTTGGACAAGAGCTTTAACAACTCATCTATGAGGATGATTAGGTTACCTCTGACAGATGTGTGTTCAGTGTCTGTCTGTCTGTCTGTCTGTCTGTCTGTCTGTCTGTCTGTCTGTCTGCCTGCCTGCCTGCCTGTCTGTCTGTCTGTCTGTCTGTCTGTCTGTCTGTCTGTCTGTCTGTCTGTCTGTCTGTCTGTCTGTCTGTCTGTCTGTCTGTCTGCCTGCCTGCCTGCCTGCCTGCCTGCCTGCCTGCCTGCCTGCCTGTCTGTCTGTCTGTCTGTCTGTCTGTCTGTCTGTCTGTCTGTCTGTCTGACTCTGTCTATCTGACTGACTATCTGTCTGTCTGTCTGTCTGTCTGTCTGTCTGTCTGTCTGTCTGTCTGTCTGTCTGTCTGTCTGTCTGTCTGTCTGTCTGTCTGTCTGTCTGTCTGTCTGTCTGTCTGTCTGTCTGCCTGTCTGCCTGCCTGCCTGTCTGTCTGTCTGTCTGTCTGTCTGTCTGTCTGTCTGTCTGTCTGTCTGTCTGTCTGTCTGTCTGTCTGTCTGTCTGTCTGTCTGTCTGTCTGTCTGTCTGTCTGTGTTCCTCTCCACCACTGAACCACTAAACTAAAGGGAATTATTTATGGGACTCCTTGTTAGGGGAGGACTAGGATCCAGCCTCTAAATAGGAGTCTTTCTGGTGAATTATTGTGCTTTGCAGTTTGCTTGTTTTCAGAAAGTGTTTTGAAGTGTGTGTGTGTGTTTTTTGGGGGACTCCCTGGAGATTCTGTGTTTTTTGTGTAGTTCCTGCAAATAAACTCAACTAAGCTGGATACTGCATAGTTAATACACAATATACTACTGTTGACTAGAGGTAAATATAAATGTCCAGTCTGACTCCTCTACAGGCCTACACAGTAGCTTGGAACCAGAGTTTTAATCTAAGTAGCCAGTCTGACTCCTCTACAGACCTACACAGTAGCTAGAAACCAGAGTTTTAATCTAAGTAGCCAGTCTGACTCCTCTACAGACCTACACAGTAGCTAGGAACCAGAGTTTTAATCTACGTAGCCAGTCTGACTATCCTGTCTGTCTGTCTGTCTGTCTGACTCTCTGTCTGACTCTCTGTCTGTCTACTGTCTGTCTGTCTGTCTGTCTGTCTGTCTGTCTGTCTGTCTGTCTGTCTGTCTGTCTGTCTGTCTGTCTGTCAACTACTGCTGTAGCTAGGATCACATAGTAACACTTACCATAGTGGGAATAACTTATCTTTAAGGAACAGACAATAAATAAATATCGAATCTAAATTTTGAGTTTGCCGTACTCCGTAGGTAGTCTGTGGGAATGTTGTGGGATCGTTGTCAGAACGTCGTAACAGTGTGTTTACCTGGGGAGATGAAGAAAGTCCTCCAGAGCTTTTTGTCCCTGGTCACATCCCGTATCTCCCTGGTCATGTTGACCAGTCTTCCCGCCACCGGGGGCACTCTCCGGAAGTCTAGGATCCTGAGGGAAGAGACCATAGATATACATATATCAAGATCAGTGTGAAACATAATGTCGATGTCTGGATTTATCCCATTAGAAAACCCAGGAAAAGAAGTCAATTCAATAACACTACTGATCCCACAAGAGATAATATATATGACACCATTGTTCTACAAGCCATGGTGATGTCATAAACACACTGTGTATGGAACCACATGCTGATGAGATAGAAGAGTTTTAGGGCCTTTCATACCTTATTTTATTTCTTCTATAAGGGCTCCATGATGGAATACTCTTCCTCACAACATCATCAATAACTATTATCACAAATAAACATCTGTAAATGATATGCCATAAAAAACAGGACACAATTCCCTGCTCCAGGGAGAAGCCAGGAATGATTTTCAATCCAAAGTGTCAACGGTGGAGTGTGTGTGTGTGTACGGGCCTCTTTCTTCCTGCTCCAGGGAGAAGCCAGGAATGATTTTCAATCCAAAGTGTCAACGGTGGAGTGTGTGTGTGTGTACGGGCCTCTTTCTTCCTGCTCGTGCGTGTGAAATATGATTAATAATTCATCTATTTTAGAGTATAATCCCTTCGCTCCTTTCAATGGCTTTTAAGGTTCTGTTTATTGAACTTCAGCATCCGGTCATTCAAACCACACTGGGTTGAGACACTGGAACTCCTCCTTCTTTCTCTCCTGCTCCCTTTCTCTTTCTCCCTCGCTCCTCTCCTCGCCTCTCCTACCCCCCCACCCTCTCTCTCTCCTTCTCTCTCATACTCATCTTCTTTCTTTGTCTACCCCTCTCCTTCTCTCTCCTCACTCTCATCCCTTTACTCTACCCCTCTCCTTCTCTCTCCTCACTCTCATCCCTTTACTCTACCCTCTCCTACTCTCTCCTCACTCTCATCCCTTTACTCTACCCCTCTCCTTCTCTCTCCCCACTCTCATCCCTTTACTCTACCCCTCTCCTTCTCTCTCCCCACTCTCATCCCTTTACTCTACCCCTCTCCTTCTCTCTCCCCACTCTCATCCCTTTACTCTACCCCTCTCCCCACTCTCATCCCTTTACTCTACCCCTCTCTTTCTCTCTCCCCACTCTCATCCCTTTACCCTACCCCTCTCCTTCTATCTCCCCACTCTCATCCCTTTACTCTACCCCTCTCCTTCTCTCTCCACACTCTCATCCCTTTACTCTACCCCTCTCCTTCTCTCTCCCCACTCTCATCCCTTTACTCTACTCCTCTCCTTCTCTCTCCCCACTCTCATCCCATTACTCTACCCATCTCCTTCTCTCTCCCCACTCTCATCCCTTTACTCTACCCCTCTCCTTCTCTCTCCCCACTCTCATCCCTTTCTCTACCCCTCTCCCCACTCTCATCCCTTTACTCTACCCCTCT
>NW_025746042.1:112500-135000 GCF_021184085.1 Oncorhynchus gorbuscha | reverse complement strand
TCTGATAAGGATGACATACTGAACAGATACTGTGAAAATGTAGACTCATAGTGGTGGTTAGAACAGATTCTGACATTATTCCATTCATCAGTAAGTGTTATCTAATGCAAGAATCTAACTCTAACCCAAACTCTGGACCAGACCATTATATATTGGATCAGACCATTATATATTGGACCAGACCATGATGTATTGGACCAGACCATGATGTATTGGACCAGACCATTACGTATTGGACCAGACCATTATGTATTGGACCATACCATTATGTATTGGACCATACCATTATGTATTGGACCAGACCATTATGTATTGGACCATACCATTATGTATTGGATCAGACCATTATGTATACCGTAATATAATGATGAATGGAAGAACTGATAACTTACTACTACAGTTATCACAGCTTAAAACGGACAGACTTGTTAGAAGAAAACTCTAATTTCCTTATAATACCAGAGACATTTCTGTCTCTGTTTTGATTCCACATAGACATTTGTTTGAGTTGTGTAAAAGTCTATACATGTGTGTGTTTGTATTGGATGGCAGAGAGCGTGAAAAAACACGGTCACAGAACACTTGCTAAGCTTGTGTGATGCCTGCTGTGTATAAACAATTGAGGTAAGCATTATAGGGATAGCCCCCTTTTTTTCAATATTCGCCTGAAATGACATACCCAAATCTAACTGCTCAGGACCTGATGCAAGGATATGCATAGTCTTGATACCATTTGAAAGGAAACACAGTTTTTGGGAATAAGAATTGAATGTAGGAGAATATAACACAATAGATCTGGTAGAAGAAAATACAAAGAGAAAACCAACCGTTTTTTTTCTACCACCATCTTTGAAATGCAACAGAAAGGTCCCAAATCTAGCCATCACTCTGGTTGTAATTCTGATGGTGTCCACAAGATGGCAGCAGTGTATGTGCAAAGTTTCAGATGGATACCTTGAAGTATGAGCAAACCACATGACTTTTAGTGTGAAGTCACCCAGGTACATTTGGGCAAATCATGAAGGAGACATTCACATTTACATTACATTTTTCTGCAAGAATATCGTCAATTCTGTCTACTTGGACTTTGATTTAGCTTTTCCAGTATTAGTAGCCATATTATAAGTTCAACATTTGCAAGACAACCAGTTTACATAACATCATAACCTCCATATTCTTATAATTGTTGTCCAAAAGGAAAAGATTAGCAACGACACTTTGCAACAGATACGGGGTCTCCGTAAACTGACGTAAAGCCCAGCTCATTGGCTATCTAGCTAGCTTTGTTTGACCCCGATAGGTGCTTATTTGACAAAGTTCCAGTTGATCAAGTGAAGACCGGCCCAGTCATCGGCGTGTCATGAAGGCGTAGCTCTCTGACCAAATATGGTGTCCTATAGGATATATTACACCCCTAATGATATATTGAAGTCTGATTACATTCTAGGATCTCTGAGGAATACATACAAACGTGATTTGACTGGTTGAAACAATGTTTAGGGTTAGATTTTCACAGATTCCTTTCTTTGCAAATTGAATGAGTGGAAACAAAACGACACTTGGGAAAGAGCAAGATTTCTGAATGTAAATACACATTTCACCTTCAGAGGTGAATTTATCAAACCTAATGGGAAGAAAAAAGTGTTTTGTTGTTAGGAGCTCTCCTCAAACAATAGCATGGTGTTTTTTCACTGTAATAGGTACTGTAAATTGGACAGTACAGTCATATTAACAAGAATTGAAGCTTTCAGCCGATATAAGACACTTCTATGTACTGACATTAGTTGTTTCTCTAAAATCTGCGATCGTGACACAAGGCTCTGCATGATTCACCACTGTCCCATTAATGGGACGCCGATCCCTATTATTAAAGAACAACATTTGTCAAAAAATACAAAAGTAAACCAGTTTCATTTAAGGACCGAAAAAGTGACAGCTGTGCCTTACAAGCTGAAAAATAGAGATCTTTGATGAACCGATTCCATGGCACATGGTTTATGAACTGCTACACAAAACAACGCTGGATTCAAAACATAGAGCTTTTAAATTTAAATTATAATTACAAAATTCTTGCCACCAATATAATGTTATATATATGGGGGATTCAACCATTCCAAGAGAAAGTATCATTAGATCACTTGTTTTGGTACTGTCAACATGTAGCTTGTTTTTGGTCGCAGGTTCAGGAATGGCTGAAAAATCACATTTACTTAAAGCTATCTTTGCAAATAGCACTGCTGGGTGAATTGAAAAGCCATGGTCAGTCAATCAATAATATAATAGTACTTTTAGTAAATATTTTCATCTTTCATTTAAAATCAGTGTAAACTATGACAATAGAAAGGTTCAGAACTTGTGTGAAAGATGTGAAACATCTTAAGTAGAAGTCAAGACTGGGTGGTTATGTAAGATAGATGGGAGGGGTTGTTGGTAGGGTGGGATAAAAATAAATCAAGAGATTACTTATGTCAAATGTATTTTACATTAAAAACAATATATATATCTAAAATGTATATTGGAAATTATGCAGATAATTACATTGACAGAATCCACAATCTATCTGCAGTATTATAGCTGATTTACCCCCCCCCCCAAAAAAAACATTTGATGTGTGTGTTGGTCATGCCGGAAATGTCTCCAACTCCACACATGGTGTACACGTGCACAAACCCACACACACACACACACACACACACACACACACACACACACACACACACACACACACACACACACACACACACACACACACACACACACACACACACACACACACACACACACACACACACACACACACACACACACACACACACACACACCTGTCCAGATGAAAGGCAGCGATCTCAGCGTTGTGTCTCTCCAGATCAGAGAAGTAGAAGAAGTCCGGGGGTGTCTCCTGTTCCCTGGTCTGCCTGGAAGACACAAAGGTCAAGGCACCGTTAGAGGAATGTTAGCATTAACAAAGTCTTGTTCAGTATGAAGCACAACTGTCTGTCTTTATTTGACCCTGCTGGGAATCTACTGTAGCCTTAACGGCCACATGTACCCTCTACCGGGCACAACCAGAAGAGGACTGGCCCCTCGGAGCCTGGTTCCTCTCTAGGATTCTTCCTAGATTCCAGCCTTCTAGGGAGATTTTTCTAACCACTGTGCTTCTGCATCTGCATTGGTTGCTCTTTGTGGTTTAGGCTGGGTATCTGTAAAGCACAAGGGGGTATCTGTAAAGTGGGTACCTGTAAAGCACAAGTGGGTACCTGTAAAGCACAAGTGGGTATCTGTAAAGCACAAGTGGGTATCTGTAAAGCACAAGTGGGTATCTGTAAAGCACAAGTGGGTATCTATAAAGCACAAGTGGGTATCTATAAAGTGGGTATCAGTAAAGCACAAGTGGGTATCTGTAAAGTGGGTATCTGTAAAGTGGGTATCTGTAAAGCACAAGTGGGTATCTGTAAAGTGGGTATCTGTAATGTGGGTATCTGTAAAGTGGGTATCTGTAAAGTGGATATCTGTAAAGTGGGTATCTGTAAAGTGGGTATCTGTAATGTGGGTATCTGTAAAGTGGGTATCTGTAAAGTGGGTATCTGTAATGTGGGTATCTGTAATGTGGGTATCTATAAAGTGGGTATCTGTAATGTGGGTATCTGTAATGTGGGTATCTGTAAAGTGGGTATCTGTAAAGTGGGTATCTGTAAAGTGGGTATCTGTAATGTGGGTATCTGTAAAGTGGGTATCTGTAAAGTGGGTATCTGTAAAGTGGATATCTGTAAAGTGGGTATCTGTAAAGCACAAGTGCTGGTGTAAAAAGGGCTTTATAAAATACATTTGATTGATTGATTGAACATTCAAGGCCACGAGCACCAGAGTTCTCCAGCACTGAAAAGATACAGTAGGACAATGTAGTGAACGTTTTCCTAAAGTGCAAAGGAATGTGAAATCATTTGAAATTATTTATGAATGTGAGTAACCAAGATTTCCCGCAAGTGACTGCATTTAGATCTATCTGCATATCTATAACTAACATTCATAGTTCCAGTCTGGGAGCAGGCTGCCCAGATGTGCATGTCTGAATTGTCCCTCTTTTCCCTAGCACACCATAAAGGGACTAGGGTGCCATTTGGGACATTTGGGACCCAGCAGTAGAGCAGTGAGCCACACGGCTGCTTGAGTTTCCTGTTCATATCCCGTAGCAACTCCTTCAGCCCCTCAGGCAGGCAGACAGGACGCATGGACATTGACCTGAGTCAGCTGCTGTTGCTGGTGCTGCTTGGGGCTGCTGATACTGTCTGTCTGTCTGTCTGTCTGTCTGTCTGTCTGTCTGTCTGTCTGTCTGTCTGTCTGTCTGTCTGTCTGTCTGTCTGTCTGTCTGTCTGTCTGTCTGTCTGTCTGTCTGTCTGTCTGTCTGTCTGTCTGTCTGTCTGTCTGTCTGTCTGTCTGTCTGTCTGTCTGTCTGTCTGTCTGTCTGTCTGTCTGTCTGTCTGTCACACCTGGCCTTAACCTGTCCCATTACCACCATATTTATGCTAGCACAAACCCATATTCCACATTACCCAGTCATTTCTTCTTCTCCTTCTTCCTTCCTCCCTCATTCCCTTCCTCTGTTTCGTCTCCCTCCAGCCATTCCACCTCAGAGCAGGGTGGGGGTACATCCACTTCGCCTGACAACCCCAGCACTGCCAAGTCCGTGATGGAAAAGATCTTACATCCTTTTCTTTCCATGTCAGGCAAGCTACCTTTTAACCGTAAATCTCACAGCCACTATAATAATCCATTCGATTTCTCCCTGACCCAAAGGGAAGAAAAGTTTTTATTTGCGGATGGGAGGGGGAATAAACGAGACGTAGCAGACTGATTCAGGAGAGTATAAAAGGCAACACTGCACACCTGAGGAAAGGGTAGGTCCAGGATTCTAAAGGTGACCTCATAACGGTGGTACTCCATAATGCACCGTGACACACCTGAGGAAAGGGTAGGTCCAGGATTCTAAAGATGACCTCATAACGGTGGTACTCCATAATGCACCGTGTTACACCTGAGGAAAGTGTAGGTCCAGGATTCTAAAGGTGACCTCATAACGGTGGTACACCATAATGCACCGTGTTACACCTGAGGAAAGTGTAGGTCCAGGATTCTAAAGGTGACCTCATAACGGTGGTACTCCATAATGCACCGTGACACACCTGAGGAAAGGGTAGGTCCAGGATTCTAAAGGTGACCTCATAACGGTGGTACTCCATAATGCACCGTGTTACACCTGAGGAAAGTGTAGGTCCAGGATTCTAAAGGTGACCTCATAACGGTGGTACTCCATAATGCACCGTGAGACACCTGCCTGCTTTTTAAGTCACCATATCAAGCACCTTATCAACACTAGATTACCAGAGAGGTAGTAAAAAGGCAGACAAAAGGATGCTGATTTGAAGTGCTCTGTCGGTATCATTCTGTAGCCTTAATGGAAATGCTAAGAGCTTTTTCATTCAGAAGTCAAGACGTGCCTGACTGCCACAGTCAGTAAGACGCTGTCAAACAGAAGTTAGATTAGAACACTTCAAACTGGCCATGTGAGTTGTGTTTCAGACTGAATGTGTTTTCAGAATAGCACTGACAGAAAGGTCCTGCTTGTCTCAACAGTAGAAGAAAGGTCTTGGTCCAGTCTGACGGAGTATTTTCAGAGCAGGCTACATTCTCAAGGAACAAAAATACCTTTCTCAAAAAATGTCATCTTCACTAACAACACTGGGAGCTACTACAGTGGGGAACCTACCCTCTCCACCCACACACACACACACACACACACACACACACACACACACACACACACACACACACACACACACACACACACACACACACACACACACACACACACACACACACACACACACACACACACACACACACACACACACACACACACACACACACACACACACACACACACACACACACACACACACACACACACACACTGACAGGATGTGCTGATGACTGTCTGCTATAGGTACACCTCAGGGACACTGTGATGCATGTCAACTGGAGGACTGTCCCATGATCCTCTATTTCTAAATAAACCAGCTTCTCACTTCACAACTTGAAAAGTAATTCAAAAGTATGACCTCCTAAATGCATTGTCCATTAAATCATATTAACTTACATCTCCACTGAGTGTACAAAGCATTAGGAACATGACATAGACTGACCAGTTGAATCCAGGTGAAAGATATGATCCCTTATTGATGTCACTTGTTAAATCCACTTTAATCAGTGTAGATGAAGAGGAGACAAGTTAAAGAAGGATTTTTAAGCCTTGAGACAATTGAGACATGGATTGTGTATGTGTGTCATTCAGAGGGTGAATTGGCCAAACAAAACATGTAATTGCCTATGACCAGGGAATGGTTGTAGGTGCCAGGCGCACCGGTTTGTGTCAAGAACTGCAACGCTGCAGGAGTTTTCACGCTCAACAGTTTCCCATGTGTATCAAGAATGGTCCACCACCCAAAGGACATCCAGACAACTTGACACAACTGTGGAATTCTTTCGACACCCTGTGGGGTTCATGCCCCGATGAATTGAGGCTGTTCTGAGTGGGGTGCAACTCAATATTTTGAAGGTGTTGGTAATGTTTTGTACACTCTGTACTGTATATTCACCGCTTTAGATGTACTGATATACATTTTACACAGACTTAAACAGTATTGCACTTAACTGACACAAACAACCAGCCATACAGTCACTTGAGAACAAGTGCAGTTGAGAAAACACATATCCTTCTCTGAGTCTCAATCTGTGGACCAGTTGTATCAGGGGATTGAGGCTGAAAAGCCTGCTTTGTGTAGGAGATGTGATGACTGAAACGTTTCCATGGTCCTGCTTGTGCTTACCAGATCTAGCCAGGCCAATACTGTACTCAGTGTACTTTATTAATATATCTGTCTGGAGGGAGAGAGAGAGAGAGAGAGAGAGAGAGAGAGAGAGAGAGAGAGAGAGAGAGAGAGAGAGAGAGAGAGAGAGAGAGAGAGAGAGAGAGAGAGAGAGAGAGAGAGAGAGAGAGAGAGAGAGAGAGAGAGAGAGAGAGATGGAGGGCTAGCACTACCAGCTAAGACACAGGCTTTGCTGATTCATTCATATCCTGTCCCTCTCTCTCTCTCCCTCTTTATCTCTACCTTCCTCGTTCTCACCCTTTCTCCCATTCCCTTTCTTTCTCCCTCTCTCATGCTCTTTCCCTCCCTCCCTCCCACCCGCTCTCTCTTAGTGACAGGGAGAGGGCAGCAGAGATGTCACACAGTAAAAAAGAGAGAACACTTTAGCATCAGTGTGACCCCATAGAACGAGTCAAACAGTAATGACAACTGAGGTACTTCCTTATATGGACACGGTAGTGGTCAAATATTTGTAACTCCATTTATACTCAATGTATGAATCGAAAAAGGAAATAGATCAAGTGAATAAAATGGGAGGTTTCACTATTTGTTTCCAGCAGTTTGTTGACCCTGTACAGAACTAGCTCTTCATCAAGCTGATAAGGAAGTAGCAGAGCTATCGGTTGGATTTCTGGAATCCCTCATTTTACCTCTGAGGGATTAGTTATTTGTTCTTTCTCACCCTCTGTCCTATAAAACAGCACAAAACAAGGCAGACAGATAGGATTACGTAAGTCACAGACGGCAGGTTCAACAGTGCTGGACAAGCACCATTGGACCTGTGTGTAGACAACTTTGACAATGCAGAGGTAAAAGGGGAACGACTGAACTCTGATTCAGGGGAAGAGGTAAGGTATGCTGCTTTCATATGTGGGCAAGTGGATGAACGCTTCTGATAGAATACAATGGTCCTAGTGTCTTTTCCTATGCAACGCCAATAGAAGTGTGTGAGACGCTGTTGATGTGCCGTCTGCAGGCTGTCACCTACACATGCTCAACAGAAATATTTTATGGCAGAAAAAAAGGGGACAAACAGCACTCAGTCAATGACAAATGTAGACAAATGAATTGTGAGGCTTATAATAAAGCTTTTATTAAGGAATGATGGGCAGAGAATCACAGAAACAAAAGGTCTAAAATAACTGATATTTTCATCCAACAGCCTTCAATTTGTTATGAGACCAGATACATTCAGCTGATTATCCACGTAGTATCCTTTACAGATTTTCCCACAAACATCTCCATTACAACCCTCTTGATGTTTGCGAAGCATGGCTGGCTTGTCAAACAGAGCTGAGGTCTTTTGGTCTCACATATGATGACTTGTTTTTTGAGACATTGGTCATAGAACCAGTTACTGTGCTGGTTCGTGGATACACATTCCTCCCCATTTTTTTCTGTTATGGGGTTTGCCCTCATCCCAGTGGGTGTAGCTGATTGGTTGGCCCACAAGTCGACAAATGTCCTTTTTTCCCTTCTGTCGTTGGCGGCGATGTGAGCCCACTGGGCGTGAGGGATGAGTGACATACATACAGACAGACTGGTCAGTATAAGGTCAGTGGTTTCCAGTGTGTTCCAGCCAGTCTCTGCCAGCTGTAAAGTGTACATGTACAGTATAGGACTGCACCTGCTGAACAGCCCTAAAGCCATGGTGAGGTGCATTGAGGTTCCTGTGTGTGTTCCCCTCCATACTGGATCTAGAGGTTAGTAATCTATGGTTAGCTCAGCTGGCTAGTGCATGGTGCAAACAATGATAAGGCTGCAGGATAACACACTCTGCCCCCCCACTGCAGCAGTGTACCACAAGGCTCTGAGTGACCTTGTAATGACATTTCATTACTGCTACACCTCCAGCCAGCTACTGTAAGGGGAGGGAAGGAGGGCGGGAAGGAGTTAAGGAGGGAGGGAGGGCTGGAGCACTGGGGGAGATCCATCATCTATATGTAATCCACAGCAAATGTAAGACCCCCATCTGACAGGCATCTTTGTCTGGGCCTGTGATAGGATCATATGAGGGAGGGAGGAAGGAAGGGAGGGTGAAGAGCGGGGGAGAGGCCGTCATTGTAAATAAGAGTTTGTTCTTAACTGACTTGCCTCGTTAAACAAAGGTGAAATAAAAATATATATACATACTCAGCAATTAAAGAAACTTCCTCACTGTCAACTCCATTTATTTTCAGCAAACTTAATTAACATGTATAAATATTTGTATGAACATAACACGATTCAACAACTGAGACATAAACTGAACAAGTTCCACAGTCATGTGATTAACAAAAATGGAATAAAGGGGGGGTCAAAATCAAAAGTAACATACAGTATCTGGTGTGGCCACCAGCTGCATTAAGTACGGCAGTGCATCTCCTCCTCATGGACTGCACCAGATTTGCAAGTTCTTGCAGTGAGATGTTACCTCACTCTTCCACCAAGGCACCTACAAGTTCCCGTACATTTCTGGGGGGAACATGCTCATTGGGATAGAGATCTGGGCTCTTCGCTGGTCATGGCAGAACACTGACATTCCTGTCTTGCAGGAAATCACGCATAGAACTAGCAGTATGGCTGGTGGCATTTTCATGCTGGAGGGTCATGTCAGGATGAGCCTGCAGGAAGGGTACCACATGAGGGAGGAGGATGTCTTCCCTGTAACGCACAGCATTGAGATTGCCTCCAATGACAACAAGCTCAGTCCGATGATGCTGTGACACACCACCCCAGACCATGACGGACCCTCCACCTCCAAATCGATCCTGCTCCAGAGTACAGGCCTCTGTGTAACGCTCATTCCTTCGACGATAAACGCGAAACCTACCAACTACCCCGGTGAGACAAAACCGTGACTCGTCAGTGAAGAGCTCTTTTTGCATGTCTTGTCTGGTCCAGCAACGGTGGGTTTGTGCCCTTAGGCGACGTTATTGTCTGGTGAGGAAAACAGGCCTACAACCCTTCAGTCCAGCCTATTGCGGACAGTCTGAGCACTGATGGAGGGATTATGCATTCCTAGAGTACCTCGGGCAGTTGTTGTTGCCTGGAATCAAACCAGGGTGTCTGTAGTGACACCTCTGGCACTGAGATGCAGTGCCTTAGACCAGTGCGCCACTCTGGAGACAATGACAAACAATGAGGTTCACTAAGTAATTGCTTCCTGTATGCCCACACTGAGACAGGAACAGAGAGAGATAGAGGGAGATTGAGAGGGAGAGAGACAAAGAGAAATGGGGGGAGAGAAAGACTGAGAGGAATAGAGAGAGAAAGAGAGAAGCAGCCCGTGCCTAGTAGGAGTTCAGCTCAGTGAGAGGCTCCAGTAGGAGTTCAGCTCAGTGAGAGGCTCCAGTAGGAGTTCAGCTCAGTGAGAGGCTCCATTAGGAGTTCAGCTCAGTGAGAGGCTCCAGTAGGAGTTCAGCTCAGTGAGAGGCTCCAGTAGAAGTTCAGCTCAGTAAGAGGCTCCAGTAGGAGTTCAGCTCAGTGAGAGGCTCCAGTAGGAGTTCAGCTCAGTGAGAGGCTCCAGTAGGAGTTCAGCTCAGTGAGAGGCTCCAGTAGGAGTTCAGCTCAGTGAGAGGCTCCAGTAGGAGTTCAGCTCAGTGAGAGGCTCCAGTAGGAGTTCAGCTCAGTGAGAGGCTCCAGTAGAAGTTCAGCTCAGTGAGAGGCTCCAGTAGGAGTTCAGCTCAGTGAGAGGCTCCAGTAGGAGTTCAGCTCAGTGAGAGGCTCCAGTAGGAGTTCAGCTCAGTGAGAGGCTCCATTAGGAGTTCAGCTCAGTGAGAGGCTCCAGTAGCCAGTGGTAAGAATATGATCTACTTCTACACTACTGCTAAGAGGGTCCCAACCTGCTTGGATTTTCCAAATCTATTTGGATATTGTGCCACCTACTTAAACTTTCTTACTTGGCACCAACTCTACTTAGCACAACCTCTCTCTCTCTCTCTCTCTCTCTCTCTCTCTCTCTCTCTCTCTCTCTCTCTCTCTCTCTCTCTCTCTCTCTCTCTCTCTCTCTCTCTCTGTCTCTCTCTCTCTCTCTCTCTCTCTCTCTCTCTCTCTCTCTCTCTCTCTCTCTCTCTCTCTCTCTCTCTCTCTCTCTCTCTCTCTCTCTCTCTCTCTCTCTCTCTCTCTCTCTCTCTCATTTCATAATAACCAAACCAGACACACTTCAATGTGACTGTAGTCATCTGTTCACTCACTGAAAAATTAATTATAGGATTATGTCGCTTTCAAACAGATTTTTGCACAAAAATATATATATTTTTCCTCCCTTCGCATTTCTAATTTTCGAGGAGGATCCGCCACTATGTGGTTGACAGGGGAGTACAGATTCAATAAACCTGAAGGAGCATAGTAAATTGGAATTAAGTGCAGTGGGTGAGTATATGTAAGCTTTGGGTGAATGCCTTCACTGGTGAGATGGGAGATGATGTGTTTTCCTCTTCTTCCACAGATAACCAGTAGTCCCTCGCGTATCTATCAGCAGGAATCTCAGAACACACACAGGGCAGAGCTGAAGCAGCTCACTAGACTGAATTTCAAATCAATGTTACACAACTCGTTCTGGCCTCTGATATTTTTGGCAAAACGGGTGAGAAACAGCCAGAAGGAAACAAACATATTCCCTACTTGAGATGCAACATCCTGTACTGAAATAGATAACATATTGATAAAGTTGCATATACATGCATACTAGCCTGGATAAAACAGACTGAATCACGCTTACCACTGTTTCACAGCTTGAGTCCGTTTTAACCAGGCTATACGCATACAGGAAAATACTAATGATGATCAGAAGGCAGGTGCTTCGTTTATCACTGTCGCTAGATGCTGATGAGGTTTCAAATGAATGCAAGACTGTGCTGGATGAGGTATGGAGGGAGAAATATTCTCTGATCTACAACGTTTTTGTCTCTGCCAAAAATATATAGCGCTATTAGAAGCGCTATTCACTTGCCTTACATTCTTATCAGAATAGAAAAGAATGACATTTAACCATTGTAGTTATATGCCACATCATATTGGACACGACAGAACTAAGCAAAACCCAGGTATCTGAAAGTTAATTATGCCCATAACAACCACAGACATGAATCACTTATTCTTTAAAAGTCATCATTATAGCACAAACATTCGTTCTGTATACATCTGAATAACATACGTTGAATGGAAACAGTAGTGACTGGGATAATAATAATAGATAGAATATTCATATATTCCAGGGTTTGGAGAATTAGGGGTCATTGTGTTTTTTAATTAGACCTGCTCCTGGTGGTTCCTGATGAGGATTACGGAGAATCATTTCTCTGCAGCACCATCCTCTCCTCCTCTTCTCTCTATTCTACACTTCCCTCCACTCCTGTCCGCTCCTACAGACTCCTATATCCTCTTCATCTCATCTCTTCTATCCTCCCGTCTCCTCTCATCTACGTCTCCCATCCTCCACTCCCAACTCCTCCCCTCTCTTATCCTCTCTCCTCCCATCATCTCCTCCTCTACTCTCTCCCTCTCTTCTCACATCCTCTCTCATCATCATATTCCTTCCTCTCCTGGGATCTCCTCTCTCCTCCCCCTCTCTCATCATCATATTCCTTCCTCTCCTGGGATCTCCTCTCTCCTCTCCTATGCTGTGGATGAAAGTGTACACCATGCACCATGCAGGCTGTCTTGCACTCAGACCGAGTTTCTGTCAATGTACATTTCAGACCAGGGAGAGAACTCTCTCTCTCTCTCTCTCTCTCTCTCTCTCTCTCTCTCTCTCTCTCTCTCTCTCTCTCTCTCTCTCTCTCTCTCTCTCTCTCTCTCTCTCTCTCTCTCTCTCTCTCTCTCTCTCTCTCTCTCTCTCTCTCTCTCTCTCTCTCTCTCTCTCTCTCTCTCTCTCTCTCATACTGTATAAATTGATGTGTGTGTTCATACTTTTACAAGTCCCTGTATGTCTCTATGTACTGTATGTGTGTGTGCTGCCTGTGTGTCCCAGTGCTCCAGCCACCCTGTGGGTGGTCCTGTGTGAGAGGGGGATCAGGGCCTGAAATATGGGTCCTCTACGTCTGGGTAACCACCCAGGGCTTGGCCTTTTACACTATGCTGGTGTAGGGCACAAATCAACATAAGGTTAACACATAATAACACAACACCACAAAGGATCATGGTCTACTTCCTAGACAGGAATATCACTGTACTACTACAGTGTAGTTACCACAATACACACTCTAAACCCAATGTCACTATTGATAGGTCTTTGAGCATCCACAGACACAACTTGTTGTTGAAAGGGGTTCAGTCATCTATTCCAATCCTGTTTTACTGTATGTGTTTAATGTTTAGTATATCTTCATACATTTGTGACAAACAGCAGTACATTGACCCACAAAGTGTGAATCAACATCTATGAAAGCGTTGTTACTATGGCTACAGTATATTCTCTGGTTTGTTCCACAGGCCCACGGCTGTTTTACCACCATCTCTGTTTTTCTTTATCCTTAATTGACTGGCAGTCGGAGCATATTCATCTGAGATCTCCAGAGTTGAACTCTCCACAGACAGAGTGGTGCTCAGCCAATGATGGCTCAGAACAAAAAAGCTGGGATCGCTGTGAAGACCTGCCGTAAAACTGCAGAATTATACTGGGCTTTTGGGATCCTTCCACAATCGTCTTAGAGGGCTCCCTGGAATCACAAGTTCAGTTGGAGTATGTCAGTAACATACTGCATATTATTTATATTTCCATGAATCCATTTATGTCCATGACTTCCTGTAGCTAGGCCTGCTGTATGCTGTTGTCACTGCTTGCTAGGCTTAGGGTGGCATAGGGTGGGTATATAACTGGAAACGTTTGAAGTTTACCAGTAAACAACCTGAATTTTGATATCTTACAATGATTTTATGTAATCTATTACAAGACATATTACTATTTTTGGTATCACATGTGTCTGTAGTTATCGCTGGCCCTCTCTGGCCTCACCACATGTGTCTGTAGTTATCGCTGGTCCTCTCTGGCCTCACCACATGTGTCTGTAGTTATCGCTGGCCCTCTCTGGCCTCACCACATGTGTCTGTAGTTATCGCTGGCCCTCTCTGGCCTCACCACATGTGTCTGTAGTGTGTCTGGCCTCACCACATGTGTCTGTAGTTATCGCTGGCCCTCTCTGGCCTCACCACATGTGTCTGTAGTTATCGCTGGCCCTCTCTGGCCTCACCACATGTGTCTGTAGTTATCGCTGGCCCTCTCTGGCACATGTGTCTGTAGTTATCGCTGGCCCTCTCTGGCCTCACCACATGTGTCTGTAGTTATCGCTGGCCCTCTCTGGCCTCACCACATGTGTCTGTAGTTATCGCTGGCCCTCTCTGGCCTCACCACATGTGTCTGTAGTTACCACATGTGTCTGTAGTTATCGCTGGCCCTCTCTGGCCTCACCACATGTGTCTGTAGTTATCGCTGGCCCTCTCTGGCCTCACCACATGTGTCTGTAGTTATCGCTGGCCCTCTCTGGCCTCACGCTGGCCCTCTCTGGCCTCACCATGTGTCTGTAGTTATCGCTGGCCCTCTCTGGCCTCACCACATGTGTCTGTAGTTATCGCTGGCCCTCTCTGGCCTCACCACATGTGTCTGTAGTTATCGCTGGCCCTCTCTGGCCTCACCACATGTCTGTAGTTATCGCTGGCCCTCTCTGGCCTCACCACATGTGTCTGTAGTTATCGCTGGCCCTCTCTGGCCTCACCACATGTGTCTGTAGTTATCGCTGGCCCTCTCTGGCCTCACCACATGTGTCTGTAGTGTGTCTGGCCTCAGTGTCTGTAGTTATCGCTGGCCCTCTCTGGCCTCACCACATGTGTCTGTAGTTATCGCTGGCCCTCTCTGGCCTCACCACATGTGTCTGTAGTTATCGCTGGCCCTCTCTGGCCTCACCACATGTGTCTGTAGTTATCGCTGGCCCTCTCTGGCCTCACCACATGTGTCTGTAGTTATCGGCCTCACCACATGTGTCTGTAGTTATCGCTGGCCCTCCTGGCCTCTCTGGCCTCACCACATGTGTCTGTAGTTATCGCTGGCCCTCTCTGGCCTCACCACATGTGTCTGTAGTTATCGCTGGCCCTCTCTGGCCTCACCACATGTGTCTGTAGTTATCGCTGGCCCTCTCTGGCCTCACCACATGTGTCTGTAGTTACCACATGTGTCTGTAGTTATCTGGCCCTCTCTGGCCTCACCACATGTGTCTGTAGTTATCGCTGGCCCTCTCTGGCCTCACCACATGTGTCTGTAGTTATCGCTGGCCCTCTCTGGCCTCACCACATGTGTCTGTAGTTATCGTATCGCTCGCTGGCCCTCCCTCTGGCCTCACCACATGTGTCTGTAGTTATCTGGCCTCACCACCACATGTGTCTGTAGTTATCGCTGGCCCTCTCTGGCCTCACCACATGTGTCTGTAGTTATCGCTGGCCCTCTCTGGCCTCACCACATGTGTCTGTAGTTATCGCTGGCCCTCTCCTCACCACATGTGTCTGTAGTTATCGCTGTGTCTGTAGTTATCGCTGGCCCTCTCTGGCCTCACCACATGTGTCTGTAGTTATCGCTCTCTGGCCTCACCACATGTGTCTGTAGTTATCTGGCCTCACCACATGTGTCTGTAGTTATCGCTGGCCCTCTCTGGCCTCACCACATGTGTCTGTAGTTATCGCTGGCCCTCTCTGGCCTCACCACATGTGTCTGTAGTTATCGCTGGCCCTCTCTGGCCTCACCACATGTGTCTGTAGTTATCGCTGGCCCTCTCTGGCCTCACCACATGTGTCTGTAGTTATCGCTGGCCCTCTCTGGCCTCACCACATGTGTCTGTAGTTATCGCTGGCCCTCTCTGGCCTCACCACATGTGTCTGTAGTTATCTGGCCTGGCCCTCTCTGGCCTCACCACATGTGTCTGTAGTTATCCACCACATGTGTCTGTAGTCTGGCCTCACCACATGTGTCTGTAGTTATCGCTGGCCCTCTCTGGCCTCACCACATGTGTCTGTAGTTATCGCTGGCCCTCTCTGGCCTCACCACATGTGTCTGTAGTTATCGCTGGCCCTCTCTGGCCTCACCACATGTGTCTGTAGTTATCGCTGGCCCTCTCTGGCCTCACCACATGTGTCTGTAGTTATCGCTGGCCCTCTCTGGCCTCACCACATGTGTCTGTGGTGTCCTCACCACATGTGTCTGTAGTTATCGCTGGCCCTCTCTGGCCTCACCACATGTGTCTGTAGTTATCGCTGGCCTCTCTCTGGCCTCACCACATGTGTCTGTAGTTATCGCTGGCCCTCTCTGGCCTCACCACATGTGTCTGTAGTTATCGCTGGCCCTCTCTGGCCTCACCACATGTGTCTGTAGTTATCGCTGGCCCTCTCTGGCCTCACCACATGCCTCACCACATGTGTCTGTAGTTATCTGGCCCTCTCTGGCCTCACCACATGTGTCTGTAGTTATCGCTGGCCCTCTCCTCTGGCCTCACCACATGTGTCTGTAGTTATCGCTGGCCCTCTCTGGCCTCACCACATGTGTCTGTAGTTATCGCTGGCCCTCTCTGGCCTCACCACATGTGTCTGTAGTTATCGCTGGCCCTCTCTGGCCTCACCACATGTGTCTGTAGTTATCGCTGGCCCTCTCTGGCCTCACCACATGTGTCTGTAGTTATTATCGCTGGCCCTCTCTGGCCTCACCACATGTGTCTGTAGTTATCGCTGGCCCTCTCTGGCCTCACCACATGTGTCTGTAGTTATCGCTGGCCCTCTCTGGCCTCACCACATGTGTCTGTAGTTATCGCTGGCCCTCTCTGGCCTCACCACATGTGTCTGGCCTCACCATGTGTCTGGTTATCCTCTCTGGCCTCACCACATGTGTCTGTAGTTATCGCTGGCCCTCTCTGGCCTCACCACATGTGTCTGTAGTTATCTGGCCCTCTCTGGCCTCACCACATGTGTCTGTAGTTATCGCTGGCCCTCTCTGGCCTCACCACATGTGTCTGTAGTTATCGCTGGCCCTCTCTGGCCTCACCACATGTGTCTGTAGTTATCGCTGGCCCTCTCTGGCCTCACCACATGTGTCTGTAGTTATCGCTGGCCCTCTCTGGCCTCACCACATGTGTCTGTAGTTATCGCTGGCCCTCTCTGGCCTCACCACATGTGTCTGTAGTTATCCTCCCTCTCTGGCCTCACCACATGTGTCTGTAGTTATCGCTGGCCCTCTCTGGCCTCACCACATGTGTCTGTAGTTATCGCTGGCCCTCTCTGGCCTCACCACATGTGTCTGTAGTTATCGCTGGCCCTCTCTGGCCTCACCACATGTGTCTGTAGTTATCGCTGGCCCTCTCTGGCCTCACCACATGTGTCTGTAGTTATCGCTGGCCCTCTCTGGCCTCACCATGTGTCTGTAGTTATCGCTGTGGCCTCTGGCCCTCTCTGGCCTCACCACATGTGTCTGTAGTTATCGCTGGCCCTCTCTGGCCTCACCACATGTGTCTGTAGTTATCGCTGGCCCTCTCTGGCCTCACCACATGTTCTGTAGTTATCGCTGGCCCTCTCTGGCCTCACCACATGTGTCTGTAGTTATCGCTGGCCCTCTCTGGCCTCACCACATGTGTCTGTAGTTATCGCTGGCCCTCTCTGGCCTCACCACATGTGTCTGTAGTTATCGCTGGCCCTCTCTGGCCTCACCACATGTGTCTGTAGTTATCGCTGGCCCTCTCTGGCCTCACCACATGTGTCTGTAGTTATCGCTGGCCCTCTCTGGCTCACCACATGTGTCTGTAGTTATCGCTGGCCCTCTCTGGCCTCACCACATGTGTCTGTAGTTATCGCTGGCCCTCTCTGGCCTCACCACATGTGTCTGTAGTTATCGCTGGCCCTCTCTGGCCTCACCACATGTGTCTGTAGTTATCGCTGGCCCTCTCTGGCCCTCACCACATGTGTCTGTAGTTATCGCTGGCCCTCTCTGGTCTCACCACATGTGTCTGTAGTTATCGCTGGCCCTCTCTGGCCTCACCACATGTGTCTGTAGTTATCGCTGGCCCTCTCTGGCCTCACCACATGTGTCTGTAGTTATCGCTGGCCCTCTGGCCTCACCACATGGTCTGTAGTTATCTCACCACATGTGTCTGTAGTTATCGCTGGCCCTCTCTGGCCTCACCACATGTGTCTGTAGTTATCGCTGGCCCTCTCTGGCCTCACCACATGTGTCTGTAGTTATCGCTGGCCCTCTCTGGCCTCACCACATGTAAAATATATGAATTCAATAAGATGATTTTAAAACATTTAATGACAAAGCTGTAAAACATGATCCTAAATATAAACCATGAACTTGATGAATACCATTGGTGTTTAATATGATGTTTAATATGAAGGTTTCAGCATCAAATATCCCTATCCTCTATTTCTTTGCCCACTTTAATTTATTTTACTATGTTAATATGTATTTGTTGTCAATGTTAGGCGTCAAACTGTTGGCAGTTGTGAAAAAATGAAATAGTTGGACAAGTTGCAGAGTTAATTGAAAATAATGTAATTGTTGATTAGTTACTTTATCCATTAACTTGGCTATTTTCTCTTGAACCATATGTTCTATCTACTAGACACTCATGGGCAATATGGACACAGATATAACAAAAATAATAGCATGTATGAAAACGTTTTTTTAAATACCAAAGTTACGATAGATTGCTATAGATTTTCTGTTAATGATCAAATTTACTGAAGATTCCAGTAACTTTGGTAAACTACCGGTAGCTTTGCAACCCTAGCTAGGCTACTATATTGTGTAGGTAAAATATGTTTGGTTTTATAATGACTTGAACATTTGACTGCCTTGCTTTAAATAATATCCCACAATGATTGAAATATTTCACCTCTATTTTCCACAAGGCCATGTAATAGATGAATGTAGGCTACTAAAACACAGCTTTGTGAGCACTAGTCTTTTTTCTCCTGCAGCTACAGCGCTAACAACAACTATCCCATCATCTGATCTGATTACTGATGTGCTCTTTACTAAAAGATGTGCATTTTAGAACAGGTGTAGCTCCTTCCTGCAGTCAAATGGCCCAGTGGCCTCATGGGTGGAATGCTATTCATATTCTTCATCATTTCATTATTTTATTTTTTACATTTCTGGTGTTTTGTTAAAAAACCTTTTTGTTATATTTCAGTCTTCTGTGATGTTTATAAAGTGTAATACTGTGATGCAAACTCAAAATGTATTACATTTCAACTCTATATCTGACATGGTACAGGTTTTTTCTTTTTTAAGGTCCATATCCATGTGTATGAGGTCTATACTTTTGTTTAAGACTACCAAGAAACACTATGTGAGTCCACTGCAGTAGAGGTTATTAAAATGTCTTCATGTTGAATATATCAGCTGGGGATGTGCCAGACTGTGCAGACAAATGTACGTGCCAAATGGCAATCTATTTCCTATTTAGTGCACTACTTTGTATTCCCTACTTAGTGCACTACTTTGTATTCCCTACTTAGTGCACTACTTTTGACCACAGTAGTGCACTACACAGGGAATAGGGTGCCATTTGGGATACACCCTGTATATATATATATTAGGTTAGATTACTCGTTGGTTACTACTACATTGTCGGATATAGAAGCACAAGCATTTCACTACACTCGCATTAACATCTGCTAACTATGTGTATGTGACAAATAAAATAAGATGTAAAAAAATATATATATACATATATATTATTTTTTGTGTGATTATTTTCTTTAGTTCTTTTTTTCTTTTTAAATATATATTTTTTATATATATTTGTTGATTTTATACAATATTTCCTGGTGGGACAAAGTTATGGGGTGAATTGAACTGTTGGCCACATATCCAGTATTAGCCTCAGGTCCTGTGAAGGCTATTGGCTCAGGTCCTGTGAAGGCTATTGGCTCAAGTCCTGTGAAGGCTATTGGCTCAGTGGCTTCCTATCTTCCTATGGCTTTTTTGTGTCAGTCAGGGTGTCTACAGGGTAAAAACAATACCACAGAACGAACACTGCTCAGCATCCCTCTCGCCCTCTCTCTCTCTCTCTCTCTCTCTCTCTCTCTCTCTCTCTCTCTCTCTCTCTCTCTCTCTCTCTCTCTCTCTCTCCTCCCCTCTCCCCCTCCTCCAGCCCCCTCTCTCTCTCTGTCTCCCCCTCCCTCCCCCTCTCTCTCCCCCCTCTCCCTCTCTCTGTTTCTGAGGAAACCATGTTCCATGTATATGTCCACCATCAGTCTTTACATCATTCATAATCCACCATTTTAGACCAGATTTCTTGGAGGGCATTAGTTGGGAAATGTGTGGCCATTATTTTGCTCATCAAGAGCATGTGGTGGGTCGTCATGAGAAGGAAGGGAGGAAGGGTGGAGAAGAGGAGAGATGAGGCGGTATAGCTGAATAAGCAATGACACAGAGATGAATTCTCATCACCAGCTCTGCTAATCTCCAAATCTGCAGTTTACTATGTTATAAATAATGGTGGCGTAGTCAGCAACACAAAAACACAGCGACTTTACGAATTACAGTTCAAGGTTCACGCAAACAAGAATAGGTCACATTAGGTTGATTCTAGGGGTGTGTCCCAATTGGCAGCCTATTCACTATATAGGGTGCTACTTTTGACCAGGGCCCATTGGAAATAGGCAATGACCATAGAAGTTGGCAAGACAGCACAGATGTGGAACCAGGCTAGCCTCATGGTGTCTCCTGTCTCTCCTCTAACTGCTCCAACCTCCATCCATAGCTGGATGCTCAGCTACTGTAGCTAGGTTACGATGTCACAGCCAACGGAAAACAACACCAGGAAACAAGAACATAGAGGACTGAGAAGTGCTCTCTCTCTCTCTTCTAATACTGGGATACTGTATGTTCTGTTAGGCTTACCTACAGGGGATGATCGGTTTTCAATGTGGCAGCAATGGAATGAACTCTGAAAGGAGGTGATCCTTTCTTAGACTATTAGGGATGAAAATAAATGAATGATAGACTTTGTGGCTGATTCTGAGTTCCAGAGTAAACAAAACAAACATGGCAGAGGAGGACATTCTGATGTCAATGTGACGGGTAAATATCAAAATACAAAAGTCCGGGGGACTATATCGAACAATGAATACTCCCATAGATTTGGTCATGTGAAGGGAATACAAACATGCAATCACAGTTCCTCTAGCAGCTACAGCTTATAGTTTAGCCTAAAATACCCCCAAAGATATGGGGTGTATTAATTCATGCACACTGCAGAAAACCGAAGCAAAAGTATTTTCAACTGAACACTTTTTGCAACGAAAACTGGCTTTTCTTTTTAGACAAGTTCAGGTTAATCCCTTGTTGTTTCAACCCATTATCAACCCACACTGGATCCTTCAGCTATCCTGATGAGGTAGCTACATCGGTACCCATTATCAACCCACACTGGATCCTTCAGCTATCCTGATGAGGTAGCTACATCGGTACCCATTATCAACCCACACTGGATCCTTCAGCTATCCTGATGAGGTAGCTACATCGGTACCCATTATCAACCCATTATCAACCCACACAACCCACACTGGATCCTTCAGCTATCCTGATGAGGTAGCTACATCGGTACCCATTATCAACCCACACTGGATCCTTCAGCTATCCTGATGAGGTAGCTACATCGGTACCCATTATCAACCCACACTGGATCCTTCAGCTATCCTGATGAGGTAGCTACATCGGTACCCATTATCAACCCACACTGGATCCTTCAGCTATCCTGATGAGGTAGCTACATCGGTACCCATTATCAACCCACACTGGATCCTTCAGCTATCCTGATGAGGTAGCTACATCGGTACCCATTATCAACCCACACTGGATCCTTCAGCTATCCTGATGAGGTAGCTACATCGGTACCCATTATCAACCCACACTGGATCCTTCAGCTATCCTGATGAGGTAGCTACATCGGTACCCATTATCAACCCACACTGGATCCTTCAGCTATCCTGATGAGGTAGCTACATCGGTACCCATTATCAACCCACACTGGATCCTTCAGCTATCCTGATGAGGTAGCTGATGAGGTAGCTACATCGGTACCCATTATCAACCCACACTGGATCCTTCAGCTATCCTGATGAGGTAGCTACATCGGTACCCATTATCAACCCACACTGGATCCTTCAGCTATCCTGATGAGGTAGCTACATCGGTACCCATTATCAACCCACACTCCTTCAGCTATCCTGATGAGGTAGCTACATCGGTACCCATTTTCAACCCACACTGGATCCTTCAGCTATCCTGATGAGGTAGCTACATCGGTACCCATTATCAACCCACACTGGATCCTTCAGCTATCCTGATGAGGTAGCTACATCGGTACCCATTATCAACCCACACTGGATCCTTCAGCTATCCTGATGAGGAAGCTACATCGGTACAGTACAGCACTGTGACAGAACGGTGATGCAAGCCGGGTATGTTAGGAATGCCACATGCTGTCGGAGAGTTATTTCCTCTCATAAAGTTGCGTCTGGCCCGGCACTCTGGGCAGATATAAAGGAGTCATGTGAAGTGGGAGAACAGTCAGGAATTCATGTTCCCTAGAGAAGAGCAGCCAGTTGTTTC
>NW_025746042.1:72500-107500 GCF_021184085.1 Oncorhynchus gorbuscha | reverse complement strand
TTCTCTCTCTTCTCCCTTCTCCTTCTCTCTCCTCTCTCCTTTCCTTCTCTCTCTCTCTCTCTCTCTCTCTCTCTCTCTCTCTCTCTCTCTCTCTCTCTCTCTCTCTCTCTCTCTCTCCTCTCCTCTCCTCTCTCTCCTCTCCTCTCCTCTCCTCTCCTCTCCTCTCCTCTCCTCTCCTCTCCTCTCCTCTCCTCTCCTCTCCTCTCCTCTCCTCTCCTCTCCTCTCCTCTCCTCTCCTCTCTCATTTCCTTCTCTCTCCCCTCTCCTTCTCTCTCCTCTCCTCTCCTTCTCTCTTCTCTCTTTCTCTCTCCTCTCTGTTTCTAGTTAAAGGACATGGACGTACCACAAAAACAGTCAAACAGATAAAGATCCACAACAATGGCAGTAGCAGTGAGCGAAGGGCTTGGCACTCAGCCGTGGCAGTTTATTTTGGACTCTCGCTCCCTCTCCCAAAACAACAACAGCATCCCGTGAGTGCTGCTCCGTGGGGTTTATAGACACGGCTGCCATTTTCCCTTTAATTAATCCAACGTGAGACTCATTAAAATGCCATTTACCGGCGGTGCATGAGGGATGACAGAACTGTGGTTGATCTAAGAGCTCTGTCTTCTATGTAGTTTCCTAATAAATAGATGCCACAGCCTCAGCTCCAGTGTGAAACTACATTCAACTCAAGGGTTCCCCGCTGATTACTAGAGAAACTGGAATCCTCCAACCAGGATTTCTGGAAAACCTGTGAATTTGTGGAAAATTAGCGAAATTCTGCAACTCATGACACCATTTTGCCAAAAGTATTTTTGTAAATGGATTTGAGTTTGTGGTCTCAAATCAAGAGTGTTTGTGTTTGTACTGTGTTTTTCCCCAACTTTCAGTTTTCTGATTTAGATATGTCAACATCCTTGTTATTCTGAAAGTGGTTTAGAAGGACAAGTCCTAAATGGAACACATGCATCAACTGCTAAATGGCGGGTTCAAGATGTCATTGTGGTCAGAGAGGGGCAATGGTGGTGGTGGAAGTTAGGAAGCAGTTGGAAAAACATCTCGGGGGCTGTGTTTATTCCTGTGTAAGGGTTGAGCATACTGGCCATAGTCCAGAACCACGACACTCAAGGGATGTGTCACAAATGTTGTACTATTCCCAATGGGCCCTGTTCAAAAGTAATACACAATGTAGGGAACAGGATACTATATGGGATGCAGACAAGGACATTTCATGTAGGGAACAGGATGTTATATGAGATGCAGACAAGGACATTTCATGTAGGGAACAGGATGCTATATGGGATGCAGACAAGGACATTTCATGTAGGGAACAGGATGCTATATGGGATGCAGACAAGGACATTTCATGTAGGGAACAGGATACTATATGAGATGCAGACAAGGACATTTCATGTAGGGAACAGGATGCTATATGAGATGCAGACAAGGACATTTCATGTAGGGAACAGGATGTTATATGAGATGCAGACAAGGACATTTCATGTAGGGAACAGGATGTTATATGAGATGCAGACAAGGACATTTCATGTAGGGAACAGGATACTATATGAGATGCAGACAAGGACATTTCATGTAGGGAACAGGATACTATATGAAATGCAGACAAGGACATTTCATGTAGGGAACAGGATGTTATATGAGATGCAGACAAGGACATTTCATGTAGGGAACAGGATGTTATATGGGATGCAGACAAGGACATTTCATGTAGGGAACAGGATGTTATATGAGATGCAGACAAGGACATTTCATGTAGGGAACAGGATGTTATATGGGATGCAGACAAGGACATTTCATGTAGGGAACAGGATGCTATATGGGATGCAGACAAGGACATTTCATGTAGGGAACAGGATGTTATATGAGATGCAGACAAGGACATTTCATGTAGGGAACAGGATGTTATATGGGATGCAGACAAGGACATTTCATGTAGGGAACAGGATGCTATATGAGATGCAGACAAGGACATTTCATGTAGGGAACAGGATGTTATATGAGATGCAGACAAGGACATTTCATGTAGGGAACAGGATGCTATATGAGATGCAGACAAGGACATTTCATGTAGGGAACAGGATACTATATGAGATGCAGACAAGGACATTTCATGTAGGGAACAGGATACTATATGAAATGCAGACAAGGACATTTCATGTAGGGAACAGGATGTTATATGAGATGCAGACAAGGACATTTCATGTAGGGAACAGGATGTTATATGAGATGCAGACAAGGACATTTCATGTAGGGAACAGGATGCTATTTGGGATGCAGACAAGGACATTCCTTGATTTCTATCTGCCTACTGCAGGTGAGAGCAGGGTGCACATCCAAAATCTGCTTTTCTTTTGTGCTCCAGGTTATTCTGACTGTACAGTGGATGGATGATAATAACCAGAGGGGGAAAAAGTACCCAGTTGTCAGACTTTGTAAGTAAAGATACCTGAGTAGAAAATGACTCAAAGAAAAATGAGAGTCACCCAGTAAAATACTACTTGAGTAAAAGTGTAAAAGTATTTGGTTTTAAACATACTTAAGTATTAAAAGTAAAAGTAATTGCTAGAAATGTACTTAAGTATCAAAAGTAAAAGAATAAATCATTTCAAATTCCTTATATTAAGCAAATCAGACGGGACAATTGTCTTGTTTTTAATTGAATGATACTAGGGGCTCCAACACATCATTTACAAATGAAGCATGTGTGTTTAGTGAGTCTGTCAGATCAGAGGCAGTAGGGATGACCAGGGATGCTCTCTGTTTAGTGAGTCCACCAGATAAGAGGCAGTAGGGATGACCAGGGATGCTCTCTGTTTAGTGAGTCCACCAGATAAGAGGCAGTAGGGATGACCAGGGATGTTCTCTGTTTAGTGAGTCCACCAGATAAGAGGCAGTAGGGATGACCAGGGATGCTCTCTGTTTAGTGAGTCCACCAGATAAGAGGCAGTAGGGATGACCAGGGATGCTCTCTGTTTAGTGAGTCCACCAGATAAGAGGCAGTAGGGATGACCAGGGATGCTCTCTGTTTAGTGAGTCCACCAGATAAGAGGCAGTAGGGATGACCAGGGATGCTCTCTGTTTAGTGAGTCCACCAGATTTGAGGCAGTAGGGATGACCAGGGATGTTCTCTGTTTAGTGAGTCCACCAGATAAGAGGCAGTAGGGATGACCAGGGATGCTCTCTGTTTAGTGAGTCCACCAGATAAGAGGCAGTAGGGATGACCAGGGATACTCTCTGTTTAGTGAGTCCACCAGATAAGAGGCAGTAGGGATGACCAGGGATGCTCTCTGTTTAGTGAGTCCACCAGATAAGAGGCAGTAGGGATGACCAGGGATGTTCTCTGTTTAGTGAGTCCACCAGATAAGAGGCAGTAGGGATGACCAGGGATGCTCTCTGTTTAGTGAGTCCACCAGATAAGAGGCAGTAGGGATGACCAGGGATGTTCTCTGTTTAGTGAGTCCACCAGATAAGAGGCAGTAGGGATGACCAGGGATGCTCTCTGTTTAGTGAGTCCACCAGATAAGAGGCAGTAGGGATGACCAGGGATGTTCTCTGTTTAGTGAGTCCACCAGATAAGAGGCAGTAGGGATGACCAGGGATGTTCTGTGTTTAGTGATTCCACCAGATAAGAGGCAGTAGGGATGACCAGGGATACTCTCTGTTTAGTGAGTCCACCAGATAAGAGGCAGTAGGGATGACCAGGGATGCTCTCTGTTTAGTGAGTCCACCAGATAAGAGGCAGTAGGGATGACCAGGGATGCTCTCTGTTTAGTGAGTCCACCAGATAAGAGGCAGTAGGGATGACCAGGGATGCTCTCTGTTTAGTGAGTCCACCAGATTTGAGGCAGTAGGGATGACCAGGGATGTTCTCTGTTTAGTGAGTCCACCAGATAAGAGGCAGTAGGGATGACCAGGGATGCTCTCTGTTTAGTGAGTCCACCAGATAAGAGGCAGTAGGGATGACCAGGGATACTCTCTGTTTAGTGAGTCCACCAGATAAGAGGCAGTAGGGATGACCAGGGATGTTCTCTGTTTAGTGAGTCCACCAGATAAGAGGCAGTAGGGATGACCAGGGATGCTCTCTGTTTAGTGAGTCCACCAGATAAGAGGCAGTAGGGATGACCAGGGATACTCTCTGTTTAGTGAGTCCACCAGATAAGAGGCAGTAGGGATGACCAGGGATGCTCTCTGTTTAGTGAGTCCACCAGATAAGAGGCAGTAGGGATGACCAGGGATGTTCTGTGTTTAGTGAGTCCACCAGATAAGAGGCAGTAGGGTTGACCAGGGATGTTCTCTGTTTAGTGAGTCCACCAGATAAGAGGCAGTAGGGATGACCAGGGATGCTCTCTGTTTAGTGAGTCCACCAGATAAGAGGCAGTAGGGATGACCAGGGATACTCTCTGTTTAGTGAGTCCACCAGATAAGAGGCAGTAGGGATGACCAGGGATGTTCTCTTGAGTGTGTGAATTGAACCATTTTCCTGTCCTGCTAAGGATTCAAAACGTAACAAATACGTTTGGGTGTCAGGGAAAATGTGTGGAGTAAGGAATGTTTTCTTTAGGAATGTAGTGAAGTAAAAGTTGTCAAAAATATAAATAGTAAAGTAAAGTACAGATACCCCCAAAAATTACTTACATCTTTACATAACTACGTTACAACACTGATAATAACTACCCACTGTGTACATGCTACTAGACATATTATAATGAGACCAAAGACAGTACACAATTCACTGGCCTGTATAGCATTGTAATAGCTCAGTCCCTATAGCATTCTCACTGAGGATATGTGCTGCTGCTGATGAGAGCCAGCGGATCTGCCTTCTAGTGTTATTGATGTAGAAATGAGATGAAAACCATGGCCAATGTATCATCCTGTAACACCATTACAGTGTGTGATGCATCAAGGTATAGAAGAACTAGTCCTACACCCCCCCCCACACACACACACACACAATCAATCCCCCAACCCCTTTAACCATCAGAGCAAGGACACAGAGAGACCCCACCAAAGGTTGCTGGACCGAATCCCTGAGCTGGCAAAGTAAAAATCTGTAGTTCTGCCCCTGAGCAAGGCAGTTAACCCACTGTTCCCCGGGCAACGAAGATGTGGGTGTCGATTATGGCAGCCCCCCACACCTTTCTGATTCAGATGGGTTGGGTTAAATGCGGAAGACACATTTCAGTTGAAAGCATTCAGTTGTACAACTGACCAGGTGTCATCCCCTTTCCCTTCCCTTTCCCATTCTCAACCCCCCATGGCTATATCTATCCATGCCTATCTCTCGAATCGGGGCTCTGTCCCACTGCGGACAATACCCAGCACGACCAAATAGAGAGAAAATGGGGGGGGGGAGAACAAGCGAGAGAATGAGAGAGAGAGTACGAGAGAGAGAACAAGGGGGAAAGAACGAGAACGAGAGAGAACAAGAGAGCGAACGAGAGAGAGAGGACGAGAGAGAGAGAAAGAGAGAGAGAGAGAGAGAGAGAGAGAGAGAGAGAGAGAGAGAGAGAGAGAGAGAGAGAGAGAGAGAGAGAGAGAGAGAGAGAGAGAGAGAGAGAGAGAGAGAGAGAGAGAGAGAGAGAGAGAGAGAGAGAGAGAGAGAGAGAGAGAGAGAGAGAGAGAGAGAGAGAGAGAGAAAACGAGAGAGAGAGAGAGAAAACGAGAGAGAGAGAGAAAGAGAACGAGACCACCTCCAGAATCCACCTCCAGCACACAGGGGCTCCTCTGTTTGAAGAGTTGACCAGACAGAGGGGAGGGAGAATGGGGGTGGAAAGGAAATGGGTGAGCAAGGCAACCTCCATGGATCAGGTTCCTATCCTTCAGGTGCCTCCCTGACCTAGCCGATACCAGACCTGTTCACAAGGGCCCCTCCTAAATCCTGGACACACAAAGAACCCAGGGGACCAGCAACAGACTCTGGTTTAATTGGGAGACAATGACTTCTATTCTTGTGTCGTGTTTCTACTCCCTTCCCCTGGTTAGGGGACTTAAGGGAAAAGGGAGTCGTGTGGTGTTCAAGGAGTGAACTCAGTGAGACTGAGGGAGGGAAGCGTTCCCAGCTCCCACAATGGAAGCTTTTAAACCTTTGTCTTTTGTCACAAAGCCCATGCTATAGTATACATGTTCATTGTACAAAAAGGCTCTCTGACAAAGTGCTGTTCATTCATTGCAAAGTGTTGGTTAGTCATATAGATGACTAGTTGTTTGGGTAGCAGATCAGAAGAGAAATGTCTGTCTCACCAGAGCTGGACTAATAAAGTACCATTATTTTTAGTTTGTGAAAGGGGTGGCAGGTAGCCTCGCAGTTAGAATGTTGGGCCAGTAACCGAAAAGGTCACTGGTTTGAAACCACGGAAAATCAGTCAATGTGCCCTTGAGCATGGCACTGAACCCTAGTTTCTCTGGATAAGAGTGTCTGTTAAATGACTAAAATGTTAAAAATGGATGCCTACAGGGAATTGTAGTTTCTTAATGATATGTAGTCTTGTAGAGGCGGTGGGGGGTGGGGCTAGACCTCCTGCTAGATTGTGAGGAAGAAACCACCACTAAAGGAAACTAAATAAATTGTGTGGAATTTCTCTCAACACCGCCTTAAAATAACGGTTCTTCTAAATGCGCAGCCAAAAACACAATTAACGTGATTATACAGATACAGACGGGAAGGAATGTAAAAAATGCGAGGCCATTAGCAAGATTTGACTTGCATGGGCTAAGTTGTTTTCCACCTGGGTGAAATACACTGCAGAAAGAGTGTCTTAACCATAGATGTTAGATTCACCAACCAATCAGATGCCAATTAGGCTTTGAAATTCCTGGCGGTTAAAAAGAGACTTTAGGGTTGAACATTATGTTTCACCACCTGCTTTGAGCAGACAGACACTGTGGCTTCCCATAACTTTAGGGTTGAACTTTATGTTTCACCACCTGCTTTGAGCAGACAGACACTGTGGCTTCCCATAACTTTAGGGTTGAACTTTATGTTTCACCACCTGCTTTGAGCAGACTGACAATGTGGCTTCCCATAACTTTAGGGTTGAACTTTATGTTTCATCACCTGCTTTGAGCAGACAGACACTGTGGCTTCCCATAACTTTAGGGTTGAACTTTATGTTTCACCACCTGCTTTGAGCAGACAGACACTGTGGCTTCCCATAACTTTAGGGTTGAACTTTATGTTTCACCACCTGCTTTGAGCAGACAGACACTGTGGCTTCCCATAACTTTAGGGTTGAACTTTATGTTTCACCACCTGCTTTGAGCAGACAGACACTGTGGCTTCCCATAACTTTAGGGTTGAACTTTATGTTTCACCACCTGCTTTGAGCAGACAGACACTGTGGCTTCCCATAACTTTAGGGTTGAACTTTATGTTTCACCACCTGCTTTGAGCAGACAGACACTGTGGCTTCCCATAACTTTAGGGTTGAACTTTATGTTTCACCACCTGCTTTGAGCAGACAGACACTGTGGCTTCCCATAACTTTAGGGTTGACTGTTCTTAAAAGGCATGTTTTATTTCACCTTCATTTCAACAGGCAGCCATGCTGAGACCAAGGTCTCTTTCACAGACGAGCCCTGTATACACATCAATATACACTATACAAATCAATATACAAATCAATATTCACATTAATACACAAAAAGCAAAACACATTTTTCAGTAAAAAGGTCCTTAACTTAAGTGAGCCTAAGGTTATTTTGCTTACTTGTGGAAAAATCTCTAACTCAGTGGACATCGACGGGATGGAAGAACAGGAGTTTAGGTTTCTTGGTTTGCTCTGTTCTTAAAACAAGCACTCCGGAATCCCCAGTATTCCTCCCTCACTTATAGTCTGCATCCCAAATGACACCCTATTTCCTACATAGTAGAGCCATATGGGCCTTGGCCAAAAGTGATGCAATATGTAGGCAATAGGGTGCAGTTTGGGATGCAGAACAGAGAAACAGGACTTTCAGCATTCCAGAGACTGAGAACATGGCAGTTGGCTTTCAAACGTTCACAATTATCCCTAATTCATCTGTGGTGACAACCTAATAGTAACATTCCTGGCAAATGAGATAGGACAAGGTTGTGTAAAGATATTCTGCATTCCTTAATACACAGAGCTGAACACAGGCAAGCCAGCTGGTGCTATTGCATTCTACCAAGTGCATAACTACATGTTGTTGCCTATAGTATGTGTGCTTTATAATACCGCTCATCTATAATAGTTGTCAGCCCCAAATGTATATGATAAATCTGGTTGACTATACTGTTTGTAATGGGAACATTTAAGATGAATAAAGTTCATATTCAGTTACAAGTCATTTATTATTATTATTATTTATTTACTTTTCTGCTCTTTTGCACATCAGTATCTCTACCTGCACATGACCATCTGATCATTTATCACTCCAGTGTTAATCTGCTCAATTGTAATTATTCGCCTACCTCCTCATGCCTTTTGCACACATTGTATATAGACTCCCCTTTTTTCCTACTGTGTTATTGACTTGTTAATTGTTTACTCCATGTGTAACTCTGTGTTGTCTGTTCACACTGCTATGCTTTATCTTGGCCAGGTCGCAGTTGCAAATGAGAACTTGTTCTCAACTAGCCTACCTGGTTAAATAAAGGTGAAATTAAAAAAACAAAAAATAAAAAAACAAGTAATTAACACAATGCTTAGCATATTTATATGTTTTCCCTTTATGTAAAAGACATGTGTTCTATTTGTGACACTCATTTGTGTAGGGGTTGATGGTCACGACACGTTATACTGAATGTTATGGATTGTTCAAATCAATCAAAGTTACACAGATTTGTAGAAGTGGTCGCAGGTGCTGTGAAATACTTGTGTTTCTAGCTCCAACAGAGGAGTAATGACAAGAAATACAAAACAATGCACACATAATACAAAACAATGCACACATAATACAAAACAATGCACACATAATACAAAACAATGCACACATAATACAAAACAATGCACACATAATACAAAACAATGCACACATAATACAAAACAATGCACACATAATACAAAACAATGCACACATAATACAAAACAATGCACACATAATACAAAACAATGCACACATAATACAAAACAATGCACACATAATACAAAACAATGCACACATAATACAAAAAGTCCAAAATGAAGAAATGTCAGAATGAGGAATGTCAGACTCCGGAATATAAATCAAATCAAATCAAATGTTATTTGTCACATACACATGGTTAGCAGATGTTAATGCGAGTGTAGCGAAATGCTTGTGTTTCTAGTTCCGACCATGCAGTAATATCTAACAAGTAATATAACCTAACAATTTCAATTGGCTAGTGATACATTTATTATTATCTTTTTTTTGGCATGCTGGCTGCAGGAATGTCTACCAGAGTTGTTGCCAGAGAATTGAATTTCTCTACCATAAGCCGCCTCCAACATGGTCTTATAGAATTTGGCAGTACGTCCAACTGGCCTCACAACCGCAGACCACATGTATGACATCATGTGGAGCGGTTTGCTGAACAGAGTTCCCCGTGGTGGCAGTGGGGTTAAGGTAATGGCAGTCATTAACTACGAACAACGAACGCAATTGTATTTTATCGATGGCAATTTGAATACACAGAAATACTGTGATGAGATCCTGAGGCCCATATCTGTGACCAACAGATTCATATCTGTATTCTCAGTCATTTGAAATCCATAGATTAGGGCCTAATGAATTTATTTCAATTGACTGACTTCCTCATATGAACTGTAACTCACTAAAGTGTTTGAAATGGTGGGATGTTGCGTGTATATATTTTTTATATATATATATATATATATATATATATATATATATATATATATATATATATATATTATATATATGTACAGTATATAAGCGTGTGAATAGACAGTATGGACAGTATAGGAATAGAAAAGATGTACACAGCTGTAGTTATATAGGATGAGCCTTGACTAGAATACAGTATATAAACATAAAGGGCAAAACAGAATATAAACATTATTAAAGTGACCAGTGTTCAATGTCTATGAGTATAGGGCAGCTCTAAGGTTCAGGGTAGAGTAGCAGGTGGTTGCCAGTAGGACCGGGTCGATACCAGTATCGTGAGAGCAGATTTAACTTCTTTAGGAAAATAGCCCCAATATTTTACATACAGCAGGTTTTTAAAGGACCGAAGAGTTTGGTGTGCTTTGTGTTTTCATTTTTGCAATGGAAAAAATATTGCGATACACGTATTGTCCCGAGAGTAACAATGACTAAGGTTCAGGGTAAAGTACTGGGTGGAGGCCGGCTAGTGGTAACTGTTTAACAGTCTGATGGCCTGGAGGTAGAAGCTGTTCATCTCTCTCTGTTTATCTCATATTTCATGTGCTCATATCAGTTGATAGTGATTGACGACAGACTGGAGGTACAAGGACAGAGATTGTTCTGTGACCCTGTGTGATTCTGTAGCAGTTGATGTTGTGACTTCCTACAATCCTGTTGGCAGGTGTTTACAGAACATTGGTGCTGTGAGATTACAATATAACGGCCTGATTAGAGAGGGTGAGTGAGATATTTTCTCTCCCTTGTATTAAACCAGATTGATTTTGATTGACTCTTTAATTCATCAGAAAATCCCTAGTAAACTGTTGTTCCCAGGCAGATTATATCTCAATACATGACACATTCGTGAGGCAATGAAAAACCCCAAACAATCACTTACTTCCTTTGAAATTTGATTTCCTCTCATCACATAATCCCACCACTTGTCTTTGTCAGATCAATAGCATGTACAGTTGAAGTTGGAAGTTTACATACAGTTAGGTTGGAGTTATTAAAACTCGTTTTTTTTTAGATGGCATCATGAGGGATGAAACTATGTGGATATATTGAAGCAACATTTCAAGACATCAGTCAGGAAGTTAAAGTTTGGTCGCAAATGGGTCTTCCAAATGGACAATGACCCCAAGCATACTTCCAAAGCTGTGGCAAAATGGCTTAAGGACAACAAAGTCAAGGTATTGGAGTGGCCATCACAAAGCCCTGACCTCAATCCTATAGAAAATTTGTGGGCAGAACTGAAAAAGCATGTGCGAGCAAGGAGTCCTACAAATCTGACTCAGTTACACCAGCTCTGTCAGGAGGAATGGGCCATAATTCACCCAACTTATTGTGGGAAGCTTGTGGAAGGCTACCCGAAACATTTGACCCAAGTTAAACAATTTAAAGGCAATGATCCAAACACTAATTGAGTGCATGTAAACTTCTGACCCACTGGGAATGTGATGAAAGAAATAAAAGCTGAAATAAATCATTCTCTCTACTATTATTCTGACATTTCACATTCTTAAAATAAAGTGGTGATACTAACTGACCTAAGACAGGGAATTTTTACTAGGATTAAATGTCAGGAATTGTGAAAAACTGCATTTAAAAGTATTTGGCTAAGGTGTATGTAAACTTCCGACTTCAACTGTATGTAGCCTGGTCCCTTATCTGTTAATGCTGTCTAGCCAACTCATATGATAATTGTTTACAAGACAGCATAAACAGATCTGGGATCAGGCTATTTATAGCCTAAAACTGTAAAATTGGAAAATCACACTGTAATGAACAAGAAATGTCACAATCCAGTAACCCAGGCTGAGAGCCCTGCCTTCCCTGACTGCGCCCAGATCAGTGTATTACATAAGAGACCCACTCATACTCCTGCCACTCATAGCATCATCCACAGATCCCAGATCAGCTGTAATCATATTGAGACGTGGAGACCCACAATGCCACAGAACACCACCAAAAACATCATATAGAGAGAAGGAGAGAATGGGAGGGAGGGAAGGAAGGGAGGGCCGGATTAGGATCAAACGTACCGCGGCAAATCTAATAAACAAGTCCAACAAGAGAGCATTCTGGGAAGGCAGTGCGTGGAGCTTGTAGCTGCCACTGGAGCTGACCTAGTAAAACATGAGGAAGAGCTGTCTGAGGAGGCTAATGTGTGTGTGTGTGTGTGTGTGTGTGTGTGTGTGTGTGTGTGTGTGTGTGTGTGTGTGTGTGTGTGTGTGTGTGTGTGTGTGTGTGTGTGTGTGTGTGTGTGTGTGTTGTGTGCGTGTGTAATTGTGTGCGTGAGTGCGTGTGTGATGTGTGGATCAGGCTATGTGTGTGTGTGTAACCTTAGGGTTGATAAGTGTTGATGTTCTTACACCTGGTGTGTGTAAGGGGGTGTATGGGGGTGTGTATGAGGGGTAATGCCGAGCTTCGGTTCGTGAATCTAACATAAGACGTGTCTGTCTGTCTGTATGTCAGAGACGTTTTGTCAGATTGGGGGTGACACGCGGGCATAGCGGCAGGCACATGTTCCAAGCCAGACAGATGAGGTCAGCGAGGAAAGGAGTGTTTAAGGATAGACCACTACCTCCTTGCTCAGAGACATGGGGGGGGGCACATAAGAGAGAGAAAGAAGAGGGAAAAAGGGAGATATAAAGAAAGGGGAGATAGGTGAGACAGATGGGGAGAGAGGAGAGAGAGGAGAGAGGAGACAGGAGAGGGAGGAGAGATGAGAGAGGAGAGGGAGGTGTCAGGAGAGAGATGAGAGAGAGGAGAGAGAGGTGTCAGGAGAGAGAGGTGTCAGGAGAGATAAGACAGGATGTTCTTACAGAGAGAGAGGAGAGGGAGAGAGAGAGAGAGAGGTTCTTACAGGAGAGATGAGAGAGAGGAGTGAGAGAGAGGGAGTGTATGAGGGGGAAGCAGGAGAGGAGAGGAGAGATGAGAGAGGAGAGAGAGAGACGTGTCAGGAGAGAGGGAGACAGGAGAGGGAGGAGAGTTCCAGAGAGGAGAGAGATGAGAGAGGGAGAGAGAGGAAAGGGAGAGAGAGAGGAGGAGACAGGAGAGGGAGGAGAGATGAGAGGAGGAGACTACCTCCTGTCAGGAGAGAGATGGGAGGAGACATAGAGAGAGGAGAGAGAGGAGACAGGAGAGGAGAGGAGAGGAAGAGGAGATAGAGAGAGACATGAGAGAGAGGGGAGAGAGAGAGAGACAGATGGGGAGAGAGATGAGAGAGAGAGAGAGAGGAGACAGGAGAGGGAGGGAGAGAGAGAGAGAGAGGATGAGAGGAGAGAGAGAGAGAGAGAGAGAGGGTGTCAGGAGAGAGATGAGAGAGAGGAGGGGAGAGAGAGGAGACAGGAGAGAGGAGGAGAGAGAGGAGACAGGAGAGAGAGAGAGAGGACAGGAGAGGGAGGAGAGGGAGGAGACAGGAGAGGGAGGAGACAGGAGAGGGAGGAGAGAGAGAGAGAGGAGAGGGAGGTGTCAGGAGAGAGATGAGAGAGAGGAGAGAGAGGAGACAGGAGAGGGAGAGAGAGAGGAGACAGGAGGAGGAGAGAGAGAGAGAGGAGGAGAGGAGACAGGAGAGAGGAGAGAGAGGAGAGAGAGGTGTCAGGAGAGAGATGAGAGGAGAGGGAGAGGGAGGAGAGGGAGGAGAGAGGAGAGGGAGGAGAGAGGAGACAGGAGAGGAGAGAGGAGAGAGAGGGAGGAGAGGGAGGAGACAGGAGAGGAGAGAGAGAGGAGAGAGGAGAGAGAGGGAGAGAGAGGGGAGAGAGGAGAGGGATGAGAGGAGAGGGAGGACAGGAGAGAGAGAGAGGGAGGAGACAGAGAGAGAGAGAGAGAGAGAGGGTCAGGAGAGAGAGAGAGAGGGAGGAGAGGAGACAGGAGAGAGGAGAGATAAGAGGAGAGAGAGAGAGACAGGAGAGGGAGGAGAGATGAGACAAGAGAGGGAGGAGAGAGGGAGACAGGAGAGAGAGGAGAGAGAGGAGAGGAGAGGGAGGAGACAGAGAGAGAGAGACAGGAGAGAGAGGAGAGAGGAGACAGGAGAGAGAGGAGAGAGAGACAAGAGAGAGAGGTGACAGGAGAGAGAGAAGAGGAGACAGGAGAGGGAGAGAGGGAGGAGACAGAGAGGGAGGAGAGGGAGGGAGACATGAGAGAGGAGAGAGAGGAGACAGAGAGAGAGAGACATGAGAGAGAGAGACATGAGAGGAGAGGGGAGACAGGAGGGAGAGACATGAGAGGGAGGAGAGAGAGAGGAGACAGAGAGGGAGGAGAGAGAGAGAGAGAGAGAGAGAGGTGACATGAGAGAGAGGAGAGAGACAGGAGAGAGAGAGAGACAGGAGAGGGAGGGAGAGATGAGAGGGAGGAGAGAGAGGGAGACAGGAGAGGAGATGAGAGAGAGGAGGAGACAGGAGTCAGGAGAGAGAGGAGAGAGAGACAAGGAGAGAGAGAGAGAGAGGAGTCAGGAGAGAGAGACAGAGAGAGGAGAGAGAGGTGTCAGGAGAGGAGAGGGAGATGAGAGAGAGAGAGAGAGAGGTGAGAGGGAGGAGAGGGAGGAGAGAGATAGGAGAGGGAGGAGAGAGGAGAGGAGGAGACATGAGAGAGGAGAGAGGAGGAGACAAGAGAGGGAGGAGAGAGAGAGGAGAGAGGAGAGACAGGGAGACAGGAGAGGAGAGAGAGGGAGAGAGGAGAGAGGGAGGAGACAGGTGTCAGGAGACAGGAGAGGGAGAGAGAGAGGAGAGAGAGGGAGACAGAGAGGGAGATAGGGGAGGAGACAGGAGAGAGAGGAGACAGGAGAGGGAGGAGAGGGAGGAGACAGAGAGGAGAGAGGAGACATGAGAGAGGAGAGAGGAGGAGAGGGAGGAGAGACAGGAGAGAGATGAGAGAGAGAGAGAGGTGAGGAGAGAGAGACAAGAGAGAGAGAGGAGAGAGAGGTGTCAGGAGAGATAAGAGGGAGGAGGAGAGAGAGGAGACAGGAGAGGGAGGAGAGAGAGGGAGGAGAGGGAGGAGACATGAGAGAGAGAGGAGAGAGGGAGACAGAGAGAGGAGATGAGAGGGAGAGGAGGAGAGAGAGGTGTCAGGAGGGAGAGATGAGAGAGAGGAGAGACAGGAGACATGAGAGGGAGGAGAGAGGAGACAAGAGAGAGGAGGAGAGACAGGGGAGTCAGGAGAGAGAGGGAGGAGAGAGAGGGAGAGAGAGGGAGGAGGAGAGAGACATGAGAGAGAGGAGAGAGAGGTGAGGGAGAGAGAGGGAGAGAGAGGAGAGAGAGAGGTGTCAGGAGAGAGATGAGAGAGAGAGAGAGAGAGAGAGGTGACAGGAGAGAGAGAGAGGAGGAGACATGAGAGAGGAGGGGAGGAGACAGAGAGAGAGATGAGAGAGGAGAGAGAGAGAGGTGGAGAGGAGAGATAAGACAGGAGAGAGAGACATGAGACAGGAGACATGGAGAGGGGAGAGAGGAGACATGAGAGAGAGAGAGAGAGGAGTCAGGAGAGAGAGACAAGAGAGAGGAGAGGAGGAGACAGGAGAGGGAGGAGAGAGAGACATGAGAGGAGAGAGAGAGGAGAGAGAGGAGAGGGAGGAGAGAGGAGAGAGATGAGAGAGAGGAGAGAGAGAGGGAGGAGAGGGAGGAGACAAGAGAGAGGGAGGAGAGGGAGGAGACAGGAGAGGGAGGAGAGAAAGGAGACATGAGGAGAGAGATGAGAGACAGGAGAGGGAGGAGACAAGAGAGAGAGAGAGAGAGAGAGGGAGTCAGGAGAGAGAGAGAGAGAGAGAGACATGAGAGAGGGAGGAGAGAGACAGGAGAGGGAGCAGAGAGACAGAGAGAGGAGAGAGACATGAGAGAAGAGGGGAGAGGGAGGAGGACAGGAGAGAGACTAGAGAGAGGAGACAGGAGAGGGAGGAGACAGGAGAGAGACTAGAGAGAGGAGAGACAGGAGAGGGAGGAGAGAGAGGAGAGAGGGAGAGGAGACAAGAGAGAGGGAGACAGGAGAGAGATGAGAGGAGAGGGAGGAGACAGGAGAGGGAGAGAGGAGGAGAGGGAGGAGACAGGAGAGAGGAGACAGGAGAGGGAGGAGAGGGAGGAGACAGGAGAGAGAGGAGAGAGAGGAGACAGGAGAGAGAGGAGAGAGAGGAAACAGGAGAGGGAGGAGAGGGGGAGACAGGAGAGAGAGACATAGAGAGAGAGAGACATGAGAGGGAGGAGAGGGAGGAGACAAGAGAGAGAGGAGAGAGAGAGACAGGAGAGGGAGGAGAGGGAGGAGACAGGAGAGGGAGGAGAGAGAGAGGAGAGAGGAGGAGAGAGAGGAGAGGAGAGACAGGAGAGAGAGAGAGAGGAGAGAGAGAGGAGAGAGAGGAGAGTGAGATGAGGTGACAGGAGAGAGATGAGAGAGATGAGAGAGAGGAGAGAGAGAGAGACCGGAGAGACAGGAGGGAGAGGAGAGAGGAGAGAAAATAGATAGAGAAACAGATCGAAAATAACATTGAGATGAATAACAACACAGACAGACATTGTATCTTCTCATGCGAACACTTGTGACAAATGAAATGGAAATGTGTCACAGTAACACAGATTTGTTTGAACACACGCAGCCTCACATAGACCAGCATCACAGAACAAACAATGAGAAGTCTGACCACTACAACTCTTATAGAGCGACACATACGCATGAATCTAAAATACACTACCGACAATTCATTCAGATCATGGTTGTAAAAAGACCAAATCCTCAGGTGTTTGACAATATCAGGGAAAAAATCCACAGCATTTTTATTTTTGTGAGATATCAAATGGTGTGAAGCCAAGCAGGCATGCACACACAAGCAGGCATGCACACATACGCAGGCATGCACACATACACAAGCAGGCATGCACACATACACAAGCAGGCATGCACACATACACAAGCAGGCATGCACACATACGCAAGCAGGCATGCACACACACAACCCATGCAGGCATTTTCATAGAGGTCAGAGAGAGAGAGAGAATTGTATTGTATTCATGCTAAAACAGAATGCTTAAGTCGGTTTGAGAATGCAAAATTGGTATCAGTCTGTGTTCTGACTTCCCAGACAGTAACACAGAGGCCAGCAGGGATGAGGAGAGAGGAAAGATAAAATGAAAGAAGAGAGGGAGGTAGGAGGGCAGAGAAATCATTTCAGATGAGCAATCCTCATCTCCATCAGATCAGCAGCTTCAGAGTCAAATTAAAGAAGGATTTAGCGAGACCCTGGACACTGTAGTTGCTTACCAATTGGCACCCTACTCCCTATATAGTGCACTACTTTTGACCAGGGCCCATATGGTTCTGATCAAAAGTAGTGCACTATGTAGGAAAAAGGTTTCAATTTGGGACTCTCACTGCAAGCAGAATAACTGGGCCTGGCCCACTTCAGGCTGTGCTGTGGAACAGATGTCTTCCAAGCATTACACAAGGCCGGTGCCATGGAGATTGTGTGTGTGTGGGTGTTTGTGTGTATTTGCATGTGCGGATGTGTGTATGTACGTGTGTGTGTGTGTGTGTGTGTGTGTGTGTGTGTGTGTGTGTGTGTGTGTGTGTGTGTGTGTGTGTGTGTGTGTGTGTGTGTGTGTGTGTGTGTGTGTGTGTGTGTGTGTGTGTGTGTGTGTGTGTGTGTGTGTGTGTGTGTGTGTGTGTGTGTGTTGGAAGGAATTTCACTGCCCTCTGCATCATGTGCAGCTTACCACGTCAAACTCACTCATCGCATTGGATGAGTGATCTCCAACACATTGTCCAGGAAACCAGGAACAGAATAACAACTTTCCCAGCCAACGTGTTAAAAACAGAAACAGTCAACTCACATAAATTCTACCTCTTGGCTTCATCGTGGGAATAAATCTCTCTCTCTTTTGGTATTTTTCTCTGTTCCCTCTCTCTCTCTCTCCCTCTCTATCTCTTTCGTTCTCTCTCAGTCTCTCTTTCTCCCTCACTCCCCTCTCTCTCTATGTCTCCCTCCCATTCGACCCCCCCCCCCTCTCTGTCTCCCTCCCACTCGATCTCTCCCCTCCTCTCTCTATGTCTCCCTCCCATTATATCTCTCCCCCCCTATCTCCCCCTATCTCTCTGAGTAGTAAACAGAGGTGACACCTGTCACCAGTTGACATATGAGACAATGAGAGCCTGTTATTGCTCATGACAGACTATAATATGAATCAACCGAGCTCTTCATTATCTCTAGGCAGGAATTGTGTGATTTCTAGAATTTCCAACTCAAATGTCTGGCAGTTTGCCTCTGTGCTTCCAGGCTTATTCATCTATGTTTGTCTATTTTATTCATAATTACATATTTATGTGGATCTCATCTATTCTCCGAGCCATGATCAGAAGCGCCAGGACTAACAAATTGATGCCTGATGCACATGGACACAGCGTCATGATCAGCTCGCTTCCCTGGAGGAGAACAGGCACACTTTTTGGTGCGAGGGGACGGATCCTGATGTATACATTGAGTAAAAGTGACAAGTGAGGCCCAACTGTAACTAGCGTTACACGATCAGACGCTGAGGCTCAGGATTCTCTCAGTGCCAAGGGTTAGCTAGCGCTAACCTAGTAGCCTAGGTACAGAGCTGCCAAAGGTTTGCTAACGCTAACTGCTAACCGCTAACTGCTAATCAGGTGCAGAAAGTTGATCAATCTGAGCGTAAAACAAACTAATGTGGCATTTCACACCACATAGGACACATCAGTACAATCATAACCAGAAGTCAGATTGACCTACCCAATGTGCTGATTTCTTAGGAGTTCCTATAGTGTGAAATACTGCATGTGGTGCAGCTCCTCTAAAGTTCTGCTCAACATGTGTGTGTGTGTGTGTGTGTGTGTGTGTGTGTGTGTGTGTGTGTGTGTGTGTGTGTGTGTGTGTGTGTGTGTGTGTGTGTGTGTGTGTGTGTGTGTGTGTGTGTGTGTGTGTGTGTGTGTGTGTGTGTGTGTGTGTGTGTGTGTGTGTGTGTGTGTGTGTGTGTGAGTGTATGTGTATCTATCCTGTGTGTGCTGTAAGAGCTGCAGCTGTGCAGACAGCTGTCCGTGGTAACTGGCTCCATCCGCTCTGACACATCCGTGCAACCACACACATACACGTGCATGCGCCCCCCCCCCCCACACACAAAACACACACCTCAATGCTCCTCCATTTCATCTGAACTATTGGCATTTTTATAGTCCTCCATTGGCCCTGTTAAATGAACCATGTCATCTCAGTTGACTTCCAGAGTAGAGAAAGAGAAAACAGAACGGGCTGCATTTCAACGCTCCATCCTTCCTCCTTCTTTTTGTCCTCTTTACATGGATAGCAAGATGTTGGGCGTGAGACAGAGAGGACAGCTCTGTGTTAAACTGGGGGTTTGAATACAGAAGAGGGAATTGTAGATTGTGTATGCTTTTATCCATGAAAGAGAGACATTTCTCCTCCACTTTTCCCACAGCGGATTGGGAGCAGTCCTGCACGTTTTAACTTTTGGATTCAGCCATTTGGATCAAGCTCAATCTGTGGAGTTGGATTTACGATCCACTATTCACAGGATGGGAGCACTGATCCCTGGCCTCTCTGAGTTTCACTTTCAATCAATCCGCATTTCTCACGAACAACCCTGACAGAAAACCCCTAGAATTCACCACCTCAGTACGTAACAAGACAGTAATTTACTCCTTGCTGTGAGAGAGAGTGAAAGTGTGTCTGCATGTATGTATGTGTGTGTGAAATGTGCAATATGTATGATGCAACATGACCAAAATCCACTCAGAGGGTACAAATATTCCAGCCACACGAAACTACCAAGATGAAGATTGAACGTGAACGATATTCTGTAGTAAAATGTGCAGAGATCAATACGAAGAGTTATCAACTTGATGTAATCAATCTCATGTTATCAGGCCATAGGAATACAACCAGATGAATCTGTCCCTCTGTGGGCAGAGACTTTATGGGTGATGGATGGAATATCAAATTGGATTCTCTCTCTTTCTCTCTCTCTCTCTCTCTCGCTCTCGCTCTCTCTCTCGCTCTCGCTCTCGCTCTCGCTCTCGCTCTCGCTCTCGCTCTCGCTCTCTCTCTTCTATGGTGAGTTGCAATGGGCAGAGTCAGAGATTGACAAAACACAGACAGTGAGAACAAGAGAGTGACAGAAAGAGAGAGAGAAGGGGTCCGATATGTATGAGCTTATGGTTGGAAAATAACTATTAACAGCCTGAGCTGATGAAAACACAGCAGCCTTTTAGTGCAGGCAGTAAAGAGGCCACTGCCAAACACACATTGGGGTCCTCGCAGGGCTGAGAGATGAAGCCTTGTTATTTCTCATTGAGTTCATGTGGACTAGATATACTGTAAGCGAGTTCCTACCTCACCTCCCTCAGGCACATACATTCATGGGCGCAGCGCGAAGGGACAAACACACATGGGTCCTATACATATATACACGGGACACGTGTGTGAAAACCCCCCTGTGCACCGAGATTCTAGCCCGAAAGCCAAACAAACACTTCTCTGCCTTTCCGTAATCAATAAATCAAATCAAATAGTTGTTTATTCAGCACTCGGTGCGTCAACCATTTTGACCTAGCACCGAGCGGATATCTATTTGTGGAAGATCATAGAAGAATAGAAGAAAAATAAATGCAGGGCTTGTTGTTTCCTCTATGAGGATGAGCTGCATTCTGCCATCGCATTTCTCTGTGCCAATGTTGTTCCCTTTCCTCCCTTTTGACAAATCCAATTAACTTGACATTACAGCGCCTGTATACCATGCCCAAATCTGCAATGCCAGCTTCGGTTGGCGCAGGGTGGGTGCCCACTGCCCAGGATGGATGCCAGGCTCGGGGCAGGGCAGGGCAGGGAAACAGCGTGGCAGATGGGCACCCTTGTGGATGGGCCCTGGCATTGTGCATCTGTTCTGCAGCAATAGATAGAGCGCTCGAACCTCCTCCACGGCTGGCACTGCCAGCTCACAGACGTGGGCAGTGCCAACTACTGCATCGCTCCTCTCTGCTTTCTGTCTATGCCACAATCACTGTTCTGTCTCTTCGTCTTCTCTGACCTCCCTTACATACCCTCACTCCATACCCCTTCAATCAACCCTGCTCTTCCATGCTCTCAACCACTTCCCTCTTCTTGCCAACTTACAGACCCAGGGCGGAGCCAACTGTCTGATCAGGCTTCAGCTCTGTTCCTGTCTCCTCTGGTCTACCTCCTTTTCCTATATGGTGTCCCTCCATCTATCTGTCTCTGACCCCGTCTGCCCTGCCAGGCCTTACCCACCTCCCTCCTGCTGCTTCCTTCCCTCAGACATATCTCTCTCCTTCTCTCTCTCCTCCCCTGTATTATGTGAGCCAGGACTCTTCACAGTGAGACTGTGGGATAATGAAGCCCTTGACTGAACCACCCTGCAGGCCTACTTGTTGGCTCTCTACCAAGGGTGTGAGCATGAACTCCTCTTAGCCCCCTTGCTTGTCTCTCCCACCGTCACGCCTCTGGAAGACTCATTGAAAATCTTTTCTCGAGGCATCGGAAATCTGAACACAACAACATTCCTCCAAATGTGTCCTAGACCATCCTAGGCCTCACTGCTGAGATGGATTCAGTTGATATGTCAACAGGTTTTATCAACTCCGTTCCACTGAGCGGTGAGTTGCATTAGTTGTTGAGGTTCTCAACTCTTCGCCGCAAAATCTAAATCCATACACACACATATTTTAGCTCTCCTAACTTTTTTATGAGGCCCTACAAATGGAGCAGTGGGCGGTTTGGTGAAGTGTCAGAGTTCTGGCGTGTCCGACCTCACTCCTACCTCACGCTGGTAGACACATTTACATCAAGCTCAAAGGAACTCAACATGGGAGCTGCTTTGATGCCTGGTGAACATCCAGATGCCCAACTGGACAGGTGACGGAGGACCAACACACAGCTCAGTAGCTAGCTAACACTCTGAAGCTACACCACCCCGGGGTCCAGCTTAGACTCAAGGACACGGCAATGTCATTGGAACCTATGAACAGGAGTATTTCCTGGGTCCGGTCATATGAACAGGGAAACTCAGGGCCCTAGTCGTAGCATGTAGTTATAGCATATAGCTAGTTAGTTAGAATTTGAATTCAAATGATCAGCCATTCAAAATGCTGCAGTGGCATGATAGTGTTGCTGCCATGGCTCTAATTAAAGGAACACATCTGTAGCATACAGTCGGGTTATAAAAGATAATTATAGCATATAACTAGAGCTCAGAGCTTTTCCTGAGAGCTCATACAGCAAAAACTGGCCCTGCCTATAAGATCAGCCCCCAACAAAACACACTCCAAACATTTTACATTATATCTTAGCATAGACATAGTCAAAATAAAGGAAGAACTTGAGCAATTGAAGGATACGAAGTATATTGAAAGCATGTGGTTTCACACAGGTGTGGTTCCTAAGTTAACTAAGCAATTAACATCCCATCATGCTTAGGATCATATTTAAAAATGCCCATTATTCTGGCTACCCTGGCTAGAAGAAGAGATATCTGTGACTCATGCTCCATGGCACCTCTTGTTCTAGGTGTGTGTCACACACTGTTTCCATTCCTCTGCCCATCAATCAACTGCATCTGCACTCAGAGATGGCCATATAAAATGCTGTGTGTGGGAGGGAAGGAATGTGGGGGTTGTGGAGGTGTGTGTGTGTGTGTGTGTGTGTGTGTGTGTGTGTGTGTGTGTGTGTGTGTGTGTGTGTGTGTGTGTGTGTGTGTGTGTGTGTGTGTGTGTGTGTGTGTGTGTGTGTGTGTGTGTGTGTGTGTGTGTGTGTGTGTGTGTGTGTGTGTGTGTGTGTGTGTGTGTGTGTGTGTGTGTGTCTCAGTTACCAGATCTCAACAAAAATGAACACTTATGGGAGATTCTGGAGCATGTTTTACCATCATCAACAAATGCAAGTATTGAAGCTGGTCATTGTGGCCCTATTAAGACACTTTATGTTGGTGCTTCCTTTACTTTGGGCAGTTACCTGAACATTCTACATTCTTACTCCGTCTTTCAGTATCATCAGTAACCATCTGTCCTATGAGGAACTTTAAACTGTACATGTTGCACCACAGACACCCATCATTTCACTCAAGTTCATCCCTCAGGCTAATAAGAAGTCTGGTGCAATCTCAGACGTGTCATTAGGAGATTTCAGGTTAATAACATATCATTAAATGCAAGATAACTGAAAACTATGTCTCATCTCATAGCTAGACCAAAGACTACGTATCTGATGAAAAAAGTCCAATCGTCTCTGATGAAAAACAAGATGTTACTGTGGAGTGACACTCAAGTGTGTTTTTCTACATGAGTTGCTATGGCCAATGACTATCATCATTCAATATACTGTATTTCAAACACCCCGATTTCTATCATCATTCAATATACTGTATTTCAAACACCCCGATGACTATCATCATTCAATATACTGTATTTCAAACACCCCACTGACTATCATCATTCAATATACTGTATTTCAAACACCTCACTGACTATCATCATTCAATATACTGTATTTCAAACACCTCACTGACTATCATCATTCAATATACTGTATTTCAAACACCTCACTGACTATCATCATTCAATATACTGTATTTCAAACACCTCACTGACTATCATCATTCAATATACTGTATTTCAAACACCCCACTGACTATCATCATTCAATATACTGTATTTCAAACACCCCGATTTCTATCATCATTCAATATACTGTATTTCAAACACCCCGATGACTATCATCATTCAATATACTGTATTTCAAACACCCCGATGACTATCATCATTCAATATACTGTATTTCAAACACCTCACTGACTATCATCATTCAATATACTGTATTTCAAACACACCCTGATGACTATCATCATTCAATATACTGTATTTCAAACACCCCATGACTATCATCATTCAATATACTGTATTTCAAACACCCTGATGACTATCATCATTCAATATACTGTATTTCAAACACCCTGATGACTATCATCATTCAATATACTGTATTTCAAACACCCATGACTATCATCATTCAATATACTGTATTTCAAACACCCTGATGACTATCATCATTCAATATACTGTATTTCAAACACCCCATGACTATCATCATTCAATATACTGTATTTCAAACACCCTGATGACTATCATCATTCAATATACTGTATTTCAAACACCCCACAGACTATCATCATTCAATATACTGTATTTCAAACACCCTGATGACTATCATCATTCAATATACTGTATTTCAAACACCCTGATGACTATCATCATTCAATATACTGTATTTCAAACACCCCACATGACTATCATCATTCAATATACTGTATTTCAAACACCCTGATGACTATCATCATTCAATATACTGTATTTCAAACACCCTGATGACTATCATCATTCAATATACTGTATTTCAAACACCCTGATGACTATCATCATTCAATATACTGTATTTCAAACACCCTGATGACTATCATCATTCAATATACTGTATTTCAAACACCCTGATGACTATCATCATTCAATATACTGTATTTCAAACACCCCACATGACTATCATCATTCAATATACTGTATTTCAAACACCCTGATGACTATCATCATTCAATATACTGTATTTCAAACACCCTGATGACTATCATCATTCAATATACTGTATTTCAAACACCCTGATGACTATCATCATTCAATATACTGTATTTCAAACACCCCATGACTATCATCATTCAATATACTGTATTTCAAACACCCTGATGACTATCATCATTCAATATACTGTATTTCAAACACCCCACATGACTATCATCATTCAATATACTGTATTTCAAACACCCTGATGACTATCATCATTCAATATACTGTATTTCAAACACCCTGATGACTATCATCATTCAATATACTGTATTTCAAACACCCTGATGACTATCATCATTCAATATACTGTATTTCAAACACCCTGATGACTATCATCATTCAATATACTGTATTTCAAACACCCTGACTATCATCATTCAATATACTGTATTTCAAACACCCTGATGACTATCATCATTCAATATACTGTATTTCAAACACCCTGATGACTATCATCATTCAATATACTGTATTTCAAACACCCTGATGACTATCATCATTCAATATACTGTATTTCAAACACCCTGATGACTATCATCATTCAATATACTGTATTTCAAACACCCTGATGACTATCATCATTCAATATACTGTATTTCAAACACCCCACAGACTATCATCATTCAATATACTGTATTTCAAACACCCCAATGACTATCATCATTCAATATACTGTATTTCAAACACCCTGATGACTATCATCATTCAATATACTGTATTTCAAACACCCCATGACTATCATCATTCAATATACTGTATTTCAAACACCCTGATGACTATCATCATTCAATATACTGTATTTCAAACACCCTGATGACTATCATCATTCAATATACTGTATTTCAAACACCCCACATGACTATCATCATTCAATATACTGTATTTCAAACACCCTGACTGACTATCATCATTCAATATACTGTATTTCAAACACCCCACTGACTATCATCATTCAATATACTGTATTTCAAACACCCTGATGACTATCATCATTCAATATACTGTATTTCAAACACCCCACAGACTATCATCATTCAATATACTGTATTTCAAACACCCCACTGACTATCATCATTCAATATACTGTATTTCAAACACCCCATGACTATCATCATTCAATATACTGTATTTCAAACACCCCACATGACTATCATCATTCAATATACTGTATTTCAAACACCCTGATGACTATCATCATTCAATATACTGTATTTCAAACACCCATTCAATATACTATCATCATTCAATATACTGTATTTCAAACACCCCATGACTATCATCATTCAATATACTGTATTTCAAAAACACCCTGATGACTATCATCATTCAATATACTGTATTTCAAACACCCTGATGACTATCATCATTCAATATACTGTATTTCAAACACCCTGATGACTATCATCATTCAATATACTGTATTTCAAACACCCCACATGACTATCATCATTCAATATACTGTATTTCAAACACCCTGATGACTATCATCATTCAATATACTGTATTTCAAACACCCTGATGACTATCATCATTCAATATACTGTATTTCAAACACCCCATGACTATCATCATTCAATATACTGTATTTCAAACACCCTGATGACTATCATCATTCAATATACTGTATTTCAAACACCCTGATGACTATCATCATTCAATATACTGTATTTCAAACACCCTGATGACTATCATCATTCAATATACTGTATTTCAAACACCCTGATGACTATCATCATTCAATATACTGTATTTCAAACACCCCATGACTATCATCATTCAATATACTGTATTTCAAACACCCCTGACTATCATCATTCAATATACTGTATTTCAAACACCCCACAGACTATCATCATTCAATATACACAAACACCCTGATGACTATCATCATTCAATATACTGTATTTCAAACACCCTGATGACTATCATCATTCAATATACTGTATTTCAAACACCCCATGACTATCATCATTCAATATACTGTATTTCAAACACCCTGATGACTATCATCATTCAATATACTGTATTTCAAACACCCCATGACTATCATCATTCAATATACTGTATGACTTCAAACACCCTGATGACTATCATCATTCAATATACTGTATTTCAAACACCCTGATGACTATCATCATTCAATATACTGTATTTCAAACACCCTGATGACTATCATCATTCAATATACTGATTTCAAACACCCCGATGATCATCATTCAATATACTGTATTTCAAACACCCCACAGACTATCATCATTCAATATACTGTATTTCAAACACCCTGATGACTATCATCATTCAATATACTGTATTTCAAACACCCCACAGACTATCATCATTCAATATACTGTATTTCAAACACCCCATGACTATCATCATTCAATATACTGTATTTCAAACACCCTGATGACTATCATCATTCAATATACTGTATTTCAAACACCCTGATGACTATCATCATTCAATATACTGTATTTCAAACACCCTGATGACTATCATCATTCAATATACTGTATTTCAAACACCCTGACTACTATCATCATTCAATATACTGTATTTCAAACACCCTGATGACTATCATCATTCAATATACTGTATTTCAAACACCCTGATGACTATCATCATTCAATATACTGTATTTCAAACACCCTGATGACTATCATCATTCAATATACTGTATTTCAAACACCCCGATGACTATCATCATTCAATATACTGTATTTCAAACACCCTGATGACTATCATCATTCAATATACTGTATTTCAAACACCCTGATGACTATCATCATTCAATATACTGTATTTCAAACACCCTGATGACTATCATCATTCAATATACTGTATTTCAAACACCCTGACACTATCATCATTCAATATACTGTATTTCAAACACCCCATCATCATTCAATATACTGTATTTCAAACACCCTGATGACTATCAATATACTGTATTTCAAACACCCCACAGACTATCATCATTCAATATACTGTATTTCAAACACCCTGATGACTATCATCATTCAATATACTGTATTTCAAACACCCCGATGACTATCATCATTCAATATACTGTATTTCAAACACCCTGACTGACTATCATCATTCAATATACTGTATTTCAAACACCCCACAGACTATCATCATTCAATATACTGTATTTCAAACACCCCATGACTATCATCATTCAATATACTGTATTTCAAACACCCTGATGACTATCATCATTCAATATACTGTATTTCAAACACCCTGATGACTATCATCATTCAATATACTGTATTTCAAACACCCTGATGACTATCATCATTCAATATACTGTATTTCAAACACCCCACATGACTATCATCATTCAATATACTGTATTTCAAACACCCTGATGACTATCATCATTCAATATACTGTATTTCAAACACCCTGATGACTATCATCATTCAATATACTGTATTTCAAACACCCTGATGACTATCATCATTCAATATACTGTATTTCAAACACCCTGATGACTATCATCATTCAATATACTGTATTTCAAACACCCTGATGACTATCATCATTCAATATACTGTATTTCAAACACCCTGATGACTATCATCATTCAATATACTGTATTTCAAACACCCTGATGACTATCATCATTCAATATACTGTATTTCAAACACCCTGATGACTATCATCATTCAATATACTGTATTTCAAACACCCTGATGACTATCATCATTCAATATACTGTATTTCAAACACCCCACTGACTATCATCATTCAATATACTGTATTTCAAACACCCCACAGACTATCATCATTCAATATACTGTATTTCAAACACCCCGATGACTATCATCATTCAATATACTGTATTTCAAACACCCTGATGACTATCATCATTCAATATACTGTATTTCAAACACCTCACTGACTATCATCATTCAATATACTGTATTTCAAACACCCTGATGACTATCATCATTCAATATACTGTATTTCAAACACCTCACTGACTATCATCATTCAATATACTGTATTTCAAACACCCCACAGACTATCATCATTCAATATACTGTATTTCAAACACCCCACTGACTATCATCATTCAATATACTGTATTTCAAACACCCCACTGACTATCATCATTCAATATACTGTATTTCAAACACCCTGATGACTATCATCATTCAATATACTGTATTTCAAACACCCCACTGACTATCATCATTCAATATACTGTATTTCAAACACCCCACAGACTATCATCATTCAATATACTGTATTTCAAACACTCCATTCAATATACTGATGACTATCATCATTCAATATACTGTATTTCAAACACCCTGATGACTATCATCATTCAATATACTGTATTTCAAACACCCTGATGACTATCATCATTCAATATACTGTATTTCAAACACCCCACAGACTATCATCATTCAATATACTGTATTTCAAACACCCTGATGACTATCATCATTCAATATACTGTATTTCAAACACCCTGATGACTATCATCATTCAATATACTGTATTTCAAACACCCTGATGACTATCATCATTCAATATACTGTATTTCAAACACCCTGATGACTATCATCATTCAATATACTGTATTTCAAACACCCTGATGACTATCATCATTCAATATACTGTATTTCAAACACCCTGATGACTATCATCATTCAATATACTGTATTTCAAACACCCTGATGACTATCATCATTCAATATACTGTATTTCAAACACCCTGATGACTATCATCATTCAATATACTGTATTTCAAACACCCCACAGACTATCATCATTCAATATACTGTATTTCAAACACCCCGATGACTATCATCATTCAATATACTGTATTTCAAACACCCTGATGACTATCATCATTCAATATACTGTATTTCAAACACCTCACTGACTATCATCATTCAATATACTGTATTTCAAACACCCTGATGACTATCATCATTCAATATACTGTATTTCAAACACCCCATGACTATCATCATTCAATATACTGTATTTCAAACACCCCACTGACTATCATCATTCAATATACTGTATTTCAAACAACAGACATTTCAAACACCCTGACTATCATCATTCAATATACTGTATTTCAAACACCCCACCTGATTTCAAACACCCCACAGACTCATCATTCAATATATTGATGACATTCAATATACTGTATTTCAAACACCCCGATGACTATCATCATTCAATATACTGTATTTCAAACACCCCGATGACTATCATCATTCAATATACTGTATTTCAAACACCCCACAGACTATCATCATTCAATATACTGTATTTCAAACACCCCACAGACTATCATCATTCAATATACTGTATTTCAAACACCCTGATGACTATCATCATTCAATATACTGTATTTCAAACACCCTGATGACTATCATCATTCAATATACTGTATTTCAAACACCCTGATGACTATCATCATTCAATATACTGTATTTCAAACACCCTGATGACTATCATATCATTCAATATACTGTATTTCAAACACCCTGATGACTATCATCATTCAATATACTGTATTTCAAACACCCCGATGACTATCATCATTCAATATACTGTATTTCAAACACCCTGATGACTATCATCATTCAATATACTGTATTTCAAACACACTATCATCATTCAATATACTGTATTTCAAACACCCCACTATCATCATTCAATATACTGTATTTCAAACACCCTGATGACTATCATCATTCAATATACTGTATTTCAAACACCAAACACCCTGATGACTATCATCATTCAATATACTGTATTTCAAACACCCTGATGACTATCATCATTCAATATACTGTATTTCAAACACCCTGATGACTATCATCATTCAATATACTGTATTTCAAACACCCTGATGACTATCATCATTCAATATACATTCAATATACTATCATCATTCAATATACTGTATTTCAAACACCCCGATGACTATCATCATTCAATATACTGTATTTCAAACACCCTGATGACTATCATCATTCAATATACTGTATTTCAAACACCCTGATGACTATCATCATTCAATATACTGTATTTCAAACACCCCACTGACTATCATCATTCAATATACTGTATTTCAAACACCCCACAGACTATCATCATTCAATATACTGTATTTCAAACACCCTGATGACTATCATCATTCAATATACTGTATTTCAAACACCCTGATGACTATCATCATTCAATATACTGTATTTCAAACACCTCATGACTATCATCATTCAATATACTGTATTTCAAACACCCTGATGACTATCATCATTCAATATACTGTATTTCAAACACCTCACTGACTATCATCATTCAATATACTGTATTTCAAACACCCCGATGACTATCATCATTCAATATACTGTATTTCAAACACCCCACTGACTATCATCATTCAATATACTGTATTTCAAACACCCCACAGACTATCATCATTCAATATACTGTATTTCAAACACCCTGATGACTATCATCATTCAATATACTGTATTTCAAACACCCCACTGACTATCATCATTCAATATACTGTATTTCAAACACCCCACAGACTATCATCATTCAATATACTGTATTTCAAACACCCTGATGACTATCATCATTCAATATACTGTATTTCAAACACCTGTATTTCAAACACCCTGATGACTATCATCATTCAATATACTGTATTTCAAACACCCTGATGACTATCATCATTCAATATACTGTATTTCAAACACCCTGATGACTATCATCATTCAATATACTGTATTTCAAACACCCTGATGACTATCATCATTCAATATACTGTATTTCAAACACCCTGATGACTATCATCATTCAATATACTGTATTTCAAACACCCTGATGACTATCATCATTCAATATACTGTATTTCAAACACCCTGATGACTATCATCATTCAATATACTGTATTTCAAACACCCTGATGACTATCATCATTCAATATACTGTATTTCAAACACCCTGATGACTATCATCATTCAATATACTGTATTTCAAACACCCTGATGACTATCATCATTCAATATACTGTATTTCAAACACCCTGATGACTATCATCATTCAATATACTGTATTTCAAACACCCCTGATGACTATCATCATTCAATATACTGTATTTCAAACACCCACTGACTATCATCATTCAATATACTGATTTCTGATGACATCATTCAATATACTGTATTTCAAACACCTCACTGACTATCATCATTCAATATACTGACAAACACCCTGATGACTATCATCATTCAATATACTGTATTTCAAACACCCCACTGACTATCATCATTCAATATACTGACTTTCAAACACCCTGATATCATCATTCAATATACTGTATTTCAAACACCCTGATGACTATCATCATTCAATATACTGTATTTCAAACACCCTGATGACTATCATCATTCAATATACTGTATTTCAAACACCCATCATGACTATCATCATTCAATATACTGTATTTCAAACACCCTGATGACTATCATCATTCAATATACTGTATTTCAAACACCCCACTGACTATCATCATTCAATATACTGTATTTCAAACACCCCACATGACTATCATCATTCAATATACTGTATTTCAAACACCCCGATTTCTATCATCATTCAATATACTGTATTTCAAACACCCTGATGACTATCATTCAATATACTGTATTTCAAACACCCCACTATCATCATTCAATATACTGTATTTCAAACACCCCGATCTATCATCATTCAATATACTGTATTTCAAACACCCCACTGACTATCATCATTCAATATACTGTATTTCAAACACCCTGATGACTATCATCATTCAATATACTGTATTTCAAACACCCCGATGACTATCATCATTCAATATACTGTATTTCAAACACCCTGATGACTATCATCATTCAATATACTGTATTTCAAACACCCCACAGACTATCATCATTCAATATACTGTATTTCAAACACCCTGATGACTATCATCATTCAATATACTGTATTTCAAACACCCCGATGACTATCATCATTCAATATACTGTATTTCAAACACCCTGATGACTATCATCATTCAATATACTGTATTTCAAACACCCTGATGACTATCATCATTCAATATACTGTATTTCAAACACCCCGATGACTATCATCATTCAATATACTGTATTTCAAACACCCTGATGACTATCATCATTCAATATACTGTATTTCAAACACCCCGATGACTATCATCATTCAATATACTGTATTTCAAACACCCCACTGACTATCATCATTCAATATACTGTATTTCAAACACCCCACAGACTATCATCATTCAATATACTGTATTTCAAACACCCCGATGACTATCATCATTCAATATACTGTATTTCAAACACCTCATGACTATCATCATTCAATATACTGTATTTCAAACACCTCACTGACTATCATCATTCAATATACTGTATTTCAAACACCCTGATGACTATCATCATTCAATATACTGTATTTCAAACACCTCACTGACTATCATCATTCAATATACTGTATTTCAAACACCCCGATGACTATCATCATTCAATATACTGTATTTCAAACACCCCACTGACTATCATCATTCAATATACTGACTATCATTCAATTCAATATCATCATTCAATATACTTATTTCAAACACCCCACAGACTATCATCATTCAATATACTGTACCCATTCAATATACTGTATTTCAAACACCCTGATGACTATCATCATTCAATATACTGTATTTCAAACACCCCATGACTATCATCATTCAATATACTGTATTTCAAACACCCTGATGACTATCATCATTCAATATACTGTATTTCAAACACCCTGATGACTATCATCATTCAATATACTGTATTTCAAACACCCTGATGACTATCATCATTCAATATACTGTATTTCAAACACCCTGATGACTATCATCATTCAATATACTGTATTTCAAACACCCTGATGACTATCATCATTCAATATACTGTATTTCAAACACCCTGATGACTATCATCATTCAATATACTGTATTTCAAACACCCTGATGACTACAGACTATCATCATTCAATATACTGTATTTCAAACACCCTGATGACTATCATCATTCAATATACTGTATTTCAAACACCCTGATGACTATCATCATTCAATATACTGTATTTCAAACACCCTGATGACTATCATCATTCAATATACTGTATTTCAAACACCCTGATGACTATCATCATTCAATATACTGTATTTCAAACACCCTGATGACTATCATCATTCAATATACTGTATTTCAAACACCCCACAGACTATCATCATTCAATATACTGTATTTCAAACACCCTGATGACTATCATCATTCAATATACTGTATTTCAAACACCCCACATGACTATTTCAATATACTGTACAAACACCCTGATGACTATCATCATTCAATATACTGTATTTCAAACACCTGATGACTATCATCATTCAATATACTGTATTTCAAACACCCTGATGACTATCATCATTCAATATACTGTATTTCAAACACCCTGATGACTATCATCATTCAATATACTGTATTTCAAACACCCATGACTATCATCATTCAATATACTGTATTTCAAACACCCCACTGACTATCATCATTCAATATACTGTATTTCAAACACCCCACAGACTATCATCATTCAATATACTGTATTTCAAACACCCCACATGACTATCATCATTCAATATACTGTATTTCAAACACCCCATGACTATCATCATTCAATATACTGTATTTCAAACACCCTGATGACTATCATCATTCAATATACTGTATTTCAAACACCCCATGACTATCATCATTCAATATACTGTATTTCAAACACCCTGATGACTATCATCATTCAATATACTGTATTTCAAACACCCTATCATCATTCAATATACTGTATGACTACTATCATCATTCAATATACTGTATTTCAAACACCCTGATGACTATCATCATTCAATATACTGTATTTCAAACACCCCACATGACTATCATCATTCAATATACTGTATTTCAAACACCCTGATGACTATCATCATTCAATATACTGTATTTCAAACACCCTGATGACTATCATCATTCAATATACTGTATTTCAAACACCCTGATGACTATCATCATTCAATATACTGTATTTCAAACACCCCATGACTATCATCATTCAATATACTGTATTTCAAACACCCTGATGACTATCATCATTCAATATACTGTATTTCAAACACCCTGATGACTATCATCATTCAATATACTGTATTTCAAACACCCTGATGACTATCATCATTCAATATACTGTATTTCAAACACCCCATGACTATCATCATTCAATATACTGTATTTCAAACACCCCATGACTATCATCATTCAATATACTGTATTTCAAACACCCTATGACTATCATCATTCAATATACTGTATTTCAAACACCTCACTGATGACTATCATCATTCAATATACTGTATTTCAAACACCCCATGACTATCATCATTCAATATACTG